>NW_007731322.1:111135-117534 GCF_000696425.1 Galeopterus variegatus | reverse complement strand
GAGGTGTTTCTTTCAAACTACATTCCTATGACCAATTTGATATATGTTTATAAAGAATGTATATTGTCACTCAATTATATTAATAATTTCAGTCAAATCCTCTGTATTCAGATTTACTTTTCTGTCTAATTGATTTGAGAAAAAGTGTCTGGTATATTAAAATCAGTCACTGTTATTTTTAAAATTATTTTCTCATAGTTGTAATAGTTTTGCTTCATATATTTCTAATATATTTCATATATTTTAACATTTCATATAAATATATCTCATATACTTCTAATATATGATATAAGACCATTATATTGTTATTGAGAACTATGTCTTTTATCAACGATTAGCAGCAATGTCATCAAATTCTCCTAATCTTCATGCATACTTTCCATCTTGAATTTTTTCTTAGGTATTAGTACTGCTTCTCTTGCATGCTTTCTTTTTGTTCGTGTTTTTCTAGTATATTTTTCCATGTTTTTGTTTTTAGTCATTTTTATAGCACTTTTCTTCCCAAATTGGGTCTTCTATGAGCAAGATACAGTTATTATTCCAAGCTCTTAAAGAGGAGAATATCTTCAGTTCAGAGTAACTAAAAACAACCAATATGAGAAGGACTCCTTAGAGACTGAAGCTACAAAAATATATTTATCAAAGATTAAATGCCAGATATCTCTTCTAAAACTCTTATAAACATCTCTTTTTACCTTATGAAACTAAATATTTTGTTATGGTACTTTATATCCTAAATATTTTTAATCTCTATTTTCTTATCTTTTCAATCCACTGCTAACATTCAGACGATCTGGTTAGCTCTGCTTTGAGTGGTCCTGGGCTGGTAGGGGCAGTGAATTTTGAGCTCTCCCTTCTGTTCCTTTGGCAGCCTGATGTCTCTGAACTGTCATCTGTCTATAAAAAAGCCAGGACCTCTCCTTCTTTTAACTAAGCTAAAAGGAAAATAATATTATCTGAAGTAGCCAGAGCCTACAGCTGCAGAATTCTTTCTTGGAACTGCCTTCCTTCCTTAGAAGAGAGGATTGATATCTAAGCCTAGGAGAAAAGGTTGGAAGAGATGATATCAAATAGCCTTAGAAAGTAGCATCTTCTAATCTTATTAGAAGTTTAATCTTGGATAAATTACCTAATATCTTTATGTCTTATTATTATCATGTGTTAAAAGGGGATAATAAGGTCTATACCAGAATTGTTGAAGGCTTAAGTGTGGGAATCTATCAAATTTATTGCAATGGCCAGGACTTCATCAGTCATAGATAGGTATCATTGATCGTTCTTTATCCAAGCTGTTGATGTTTTCCTCATTTTATCTTAATGGTTTTCTCATTTTGCTTGTAGAAATACTTTTTTCCATGCATTCCTTCCTTCCTTTTCTTTGTCCTTTTGTTTCTCTATTTATGAGTTAATCATTAGTTTAGAGAAAAGAGCTAAGAATTTAAAAAATCAGAAAATATTTTTAAAAGAAATATCTATCTCAACCACTCAACATAACCAAAATCACATTGTCATTGGCTTGAGGTCAATGCAAACCCCAGTTCACAGCTTAACCACTTCTCATCTATACAACCATTGGCTATTTTTCAATCCTATGAAAAGTGCAAATGGGCACATAATCCCAGCTCTGCATCCACAACTCTGCAGGTTAACTGTTCTGAGCCTGGGTTTTCTCAACTGGAAAATGGGAGTATTAACGATATCTACTTCATGGGTTAATGTGAGAATTAAATAAGGCAATAAACAGGAAATTGGCTGTGATCCAGGAGAGGCTCAATAAATGATGGTTGTTTGGTTAAAAAAATAGCAAAGATAGTAATCCTTTTTGTATAAAGCTTTAATGAGGCTTAAGTGAGCTAACATATATAAGAGGCTTTGCACAGGGTAGGAAATCTGCAACTTTTAATTTCCACCTTCCCTTTCTTCCCTCTTTGCTCAGTAAAAAAAGCCATTTAAATGGTTTGTTGGGAACACACATTGTGGATAATGTATACTATTTTCTGAAGCAGACTAGACTAGATTATTTCTTTTATCCAGTGCTAGTAATAATGTCTAGCAGAAAAAGCCTCACTCAAAAACAGAAGAGCTAACTGATTTAACTGAAGGCAGGTCACGCGAATCCCTGTTGACCTCAACCAGGCAACAGTCTTCCCCCACAATTGTGGAAGCCTCAAATTTCAGTTTCTTTTTTACTTTTGGCTTTGATGCTCCTTAAACCTTTATTGCTCCTACAAGAAATACTTCTGAATAACTAGTGATATCTTCCCTAGAGTCTAAGAGTGGATTAATATTTAGGGATTTGCATGAGGGAAGGAGAAAAGGATTGCTTGTGGCTACAGAATTCCAGAGAGCAATGGGGGGAAGAGCCATAAAAAGTGAAATGAAATATATTGAAGACCAAAAAAAAAAGTTGCCTATTCCATAAAGTTGCCCAGATCTGATTCTTGGTCCCAGTGCACAAGAAAGGTACACGGTGTGCTCGCAATGTCTAAATGGGCACTTCGCAGAGCACACACTCTCCTGTGTCCTTGCTGCTGCTTCAGCCTCGGAAACCGAACTCAAAAATAGACTACACTAGCTCTTCAACTCTTTTCTCATCTAGTTAAAGATTTTGGCATATATCCATTTGAAATTTGTGTCAGGAAAGATGAGACCAAAATACATGTTTGGTTCAGAAGTTCTAAAATGAAAGGTAAAATTATTTACAATTTTAACTAGTGATTTCATAGCTCCTTATGCACCGACAAAGAAAAGAGAAAAAAGAAAAGAGACATACAATTTATTTTTTTTTTTAATTCTTCCTTTGGAACAATCATCCCAAAAAACAACAAAACCAGGTATTTTGAGCGAGATGTTTTTAGGCATGCTCACGTATTCTACCACAATGTATGTAGAATTGCAGAAGGGAGGCGAGCAAGATCATTGAAAGTCTGGTAAAGAAATCATAATATGAAGTAACCAACAATAAGATAGAAAATATTTCTTAGGGTTTCAGATATACACATGAACTTCTCTGTTCTTTTTAAAAGTTTAAGTGAAAGATATTTAATTCCATGTTTACAAATCAATGTGCGTCTGAAAACACATATTTCTCCAGGCATCACCCTATGTGTGACAACACTCTCAGATACCCAGCAGTGATTTCCTCTTATGGTGTGTCTGAGGAACGTTGGCTAAGGGAGATTTCACATTCGGTGGATTTCAGTCATCTCTTCAGTTTCTCCATGGTACTGAAATCTCATTGTTACACTTAGAATTTGTCTTCTCCTAGGAATCACTTTCATGCATTTCACTGCCTGTGACAGGACAGAGTAACTAAAATGCTGATGAGCTTGGATTTCCTTCCCCAGTCTCTCAGCTTTTCTGTCTTATACTTTAGCATCTCATTCCTATATGACAGCAAATGCCATTTTAGAAATTCCCACTTGATCTTGAGATACATAGAGGTGCTGACTGACAAGACATTAGGTACAGCTTGAATTCAGTCTTTAATCACTACCACTTATAAAACATTTAATAGTGTAATTAGGAAAAATACAGAAAGCACTTGAAAACTTCACATAATAAATCCAGATTTTAGCAAGGCTGTCAGATGGTATTACCCCAGTCCTAATATCAGTGCCAGAAGGCTGAGACAATTTCTCCATCTACTCAGAATTAATATTTCAGACTAAGGTATGAGCTTAATGTCTTATTTTCATCAATTTTTTTCATGTTTACATGTTCCCTTCTTTTTTTCTTGAAAGAAGTCATTGAATTAAAAAAGCATAATGATAATATTCAAATTTCTCACTTAAAAGTAATGATATAAAATGTCTTAACATGGGAGAAAATCTTGGGAAAGAGGAATCATTTTCTTGATCAAAAGAACCAAAGCTATTTTATTTCAGTGGGAAAGATGACAATTATTTCTCCTTTCATTACCAAATCAGAGTATGTTCAATAAAACATATAGACTGCATATTAAATGCAAATCTACTTATAATATTACTATACAACTATGGTGCTTTTCCCTGGAGGGTGAAAGAAATTCCAAGTGCCTATTTTCCAGTAAGATTACGTGTTTGTTGTGATATGTTTCCTATGCCTTCCACAAATCTTTAATTTTACATTAAAATAGATGCTGGATTTTATGCTCCTGCAAAAGGAGAAAACCTGAATTCACAAACAGGCATGTGACATGAGATACACTCAAAATACTTTGCAAATAGAATATGCCAGGGTTAGCAGAAAAGTCTGCTTTGGGGGAAACTTCTATTATGAATAAAATTGTTGTTTGTCGCTTTTACTTTACCAAGAGGCAAATTAGTCATTGCATAGCCTGTTCTATTTTTTTTTTTTTCTTGAAATCAGGTCACTTAATCCTTTCTGGGATGTATTCAGACTTAGAGCCTATATTTTCCTTTCAAATTAATCGGAAGAGAATTTCAAGTTGCAGGTCTTCATATAATAGGGCATATGGAAATGGAATCTAAAGTGTCTGACACTTTTAATGATATAACTTCATTCACAATGGCATTACTTGTGAATATAATTTAAATGAAAATGTAGGTGAATCAAATCCCTGCATGAACTCAAAAGCAATAAAATTATATTCCTGCAATGTGCTTTATATCTTCTATACCCTATGTATAGCTGGTAACCTCTAAAGGCCAGCATTTGTAGATAGAAACCTATTTCTGAACACAATATGTTATCCGCTCCTAGGCTACACCATTGGACAATAATCCACGTTTAATAATATTTATAATGTAAAGTTAGAACTCTCTAAATGCAGGAAATTCAAAAGTTCAGGTGGACAATCAATTTTTTATTACTACCTATTCGGATTACTTCATGTTTCTAAATATAGTGACACACCCTGAGGGTGGAAGGTAAGGTTGTTTCAGTTCTCTGCCTTAAAAGCCAAATAACTATTGCATAATTATTGAACTGTTGTTATCTCTATGAGAACCCACAAAATATATTCTTTGTTTTCATAAGAGTCAAAATATGGATTTATATGCTTGTTAGAACCCTAATGATATAGAAGAAAAAGATCTTGAAGAAAAGCAGTCTAGAGATGCTAGATAGATAGGCAGGCAGACAATAATTCTCAAATGTTCTGTAGTGAAGGACCAATTTATTTTGTTTTTAATTTCCAATCTGTCAAGGATAGATACTTTTGAAAAAAATAAAATAAAAATGATAAATAGAACATGAAATAAAAAATAAGCAAAGGCATGCAAAATACAAGCCCAGATTTTTATTATTTGATTACGCAGTCTAAGAAATTACATTGCAATGAAAATGATCATAAAAAAGCATAATAGGGCAAAATTGCTACAAAAGTTTTCAACTCCTTACTCTCAGCTCCTACACTTTTCTCATCACAGACTAATGCCAGTCCACAGACCATACTTTGAGAAGCACTGAGATAGAACAAGTATTCATGGTTTGTCTCTCTCCTTATTTAGCAGGTATTTGGTACATATCTCAGTATTTCTAAACAGTGTACTAGCAGCAGCATGTTAGGAAAACAAATATTTTTTTGTATGCCTGTCTATGCATCCCTGAGTTTGTAGCCGCCAGTGAGGTCTGGAGGCTGGCAGATATTTTGCTACAGAAAAAAAATGTAAGATGTGATTGCTGCTCTAAAAAAATAAAACCCTCTAAAAAAGAAACATATAATGAACTTCTTAATGGATTGTTTTTTTGTCTCTGTGGTCATGGTTTAGCAGCATGTCACAGACTTCTTTCAAGATATGATTGTTTATATGGACCTAATATTGTCAGCAGACAGAAAATATGCTTCGTGTATATATATTCTCCCACATTTTCAATAAATGGATATAGCTATAATTAATAAAATGTTTGTTCATTTAAAAATGCTACCAAAAATTGATAGGCCAATATGTGTGTACTCTGTAAATTCTAGAGATCCAGCTACAATCATAGAGGGTGGCATTCAGGAAAGGAGGCACCCCAGTAAAGATGCGCAGAAGACGGGTAGTCACGAGGAGAGCTAAAGTGGTTGGAGAAGGCAGCGGGTGCAACAGAAATTTGAGTTTGTGATGGAGGAATGCTTGTAACTTTTTTCATAGAAGTTATTCTAGATGAAGGCAATAGTAATGCGATCAAGAACATAAGGCTTGTGACTAACTGTGGCAGTAGACAGGCTGCTCCTGTCTGCCTACCAGCCAACGTGCTTGCAATTCTTTTGGTCATACACTTACCTGAGTCATCAGTGAGTGCCCCATCACACACCCTTGCCCCATGTGTCACAGCACAGAACCTGGCTGCCACACCACCATCCTGGGCTTTCTGCTGGGAAAGACACCTGTTGGGGGTTCTAGTTTCCATTTTTTAATGTAAGTCTGAGTCTTTGTAATTATTGAATTGCAAGAACATTTTTGAAGAATT
>NW_007731322.1:109602-110429 GCF_000696425.1 Galeopterus variegatus | reverse complement strand
AAAAAAGTAACATAATTCTACAACAAACTCTTATGGAAAATGAAATAGATTGTGGTGTTGAGCTGGTTGGGAAGAAAATGTGTAGCTTGATTGTGGAGGACTTGGAACACTAACTAAAGGTGGACTTTATTCATTAGAGCACAGATAGCAAAAATATTTCAACATAAAAGTTGAAAACTCTGAGTGACAGGTAGTAAATCCCTAATGTTCAATGCTGAAAATCACCCTGATATTGCACCCACACTCAAAGAGGAAAAGTATTGCAATTGGTTACTGATGTCTGCTACAGGCACATGCTGGGTAATCTATGGCAGGTATTTATTGTTTCTGCCCTAGAACCATGATTTCTGAACTTGTCTATGAGTTAAGAAAAGACTTATGAATTTAAGAAAATTCAGTTCTACAGACTGCACAGCATTTAACAGTTGGCCTATATAGTGGAGGGGAATTAAAGACTTTCAAGTCCACAAAAGTGAGGTATGAGATGAAAAGCTCTGCATTGAGTACAAAAGGGGAAAATGCCATGAACATGAACTGATGGAGTTTTGTGACAAAATAACTGCACAACAAAACAAAAACCTCATTTGTGAAACATTTCAAAAAGTCATAGATCAGTTGACTGTAAATACATGGGTTGATTTCTGGGTTCTCTATTCTGTTCCATTGGTCCACGTGTCTGTTTTTATGCCAGTATTATACTGTTTTCATCACTATAGATTTGTTAAGTAGTTTGAAGTCAGGAAGTATAACCCCTCTGGCTTTACTATTTTTGCTCAGGATTGCTTTGGCTATTTGGGTTCTTTTGTTGTTCTATACGAATGTTAGGA
>NW_007731322.1:107365-108727 GCF_000696425.1 Galeopterus variegatus | reverse complement strand
CAGTAGCAGTTGAGTTTCTCTTTGGACTGTCTAGCTCTCAGATGTGTGTGTGCTGAATAAAGACTACTCTTTCTTCAACCAAGCCTCCATGAACCGTTTTTACAATTACCTAGCTCATAGAACTGCACGTGAAGGGTTTGTGACCCAGTCTGGACAATGGGCTTGAGGGGTCCGTGAACTCCAGACCCAGCCCTAGCTCTACATGGGTGGGCTTTCTCTCTCTCTCTCTCTCTCTCTCTCTCTCTTATAAAGATGACCAGTAAGGGGATCTTAACCCTTGACTTGGTCTTGTCAGCACTATGCTCTCCCAAGTGAGCCATGGTCCAGCCCTGGGCTTTCTTTCTTGATCTCTTTCTCTTCTAGTTTGTTGTTAGAGTATACAAATGCTACTGATTTTTGCACATAAATTTTATATCCTGCAACCTTACTGAACTCATTTATCATCTCTAAGAGTTTTTTGGTAGAGTCTCTTGGGTTAGAATCATGTCATCTGCAAACACACACAACTTGATTTCCTCTTTACCTATTTGGGTGTACTTTATTTTTTTCTCATATCTAATTGCTCTGGCAAGTACTTCCAATACTGTGTTAAATAGGAGTGGAGAGGGGCTGGCCCGTGGCTCACTTGGGAGAGTGTGGTGCTGCTAACACCAAGGCCACAGGTTCAGATCCCTATATAGGGATGGCTGGTTAGCTCACTTGGGAGGGCGTGGTGCTGACAACACCAAGTCAAGGGTTAAGATCCCCTTACTGGTCGTCTTAGAAAAAAAAAAGAAAAGAAGAGTGGAGAGAGTGGGCATCTTGCTTGTTCCTACTCTTAAGGGCAAAACTTTCAGCTTTTCCCCATTCAGGATGATATTGGCAGTGAGTTTATCGTACATGGCTTTTACTATGTTGAGATGCCTTCCTTCAATACCCATTTTTTTAAAAAAGTCTTTATCAGGAAGGACTGTTGAATTTTGTCAAATGCTTTTTCTGCATCTATTGAGATGATCATGTGGTTTTTGTTCTTGACTTTGTTGATGTGGTGTATCACATTTATTGACTTGTGTATGTTGAACCATCCTTGTGTTCCTGTGATGACTCCCACTTGATCATGATGTATAATCTTTTCGATATGTTGCTGCATTCTGTTTTCTAGTATTTTGTTAAGGATTTTAGCATCTAAATTCATCAAGGATATTGGCCTGTCATTTTCTTTTTTGTTGTTGTTGTATATTTGTCTGGTGTTGGTATCAGAGTGATGCTGGCTTCATAGAATGAGTTTGGGAGAATCGTTTCTATTTCAATTTTTTTGGAATAGTTTAGAAAGAACTGATATTAATTCCTCTTTAAAGGTTTGGTAGAATTTAGCAGAGAAGC
>NW_007731322.1:104918-105960 GCF_000696425.1 Galeopterus variegatus | reverse complement strand
CCCCAAATGATGAATATCTGATATGTAAAACTGTTTGTCTGACTTTTTAGGACCTAAAGTCTTATGTGATTTTTATGCAATCCCTGAAGGGATTCTAGTCTACAAGAATGTAAATAATCAGAAAAGCTGTGTTTTTCTACTTCTCCATATGGTACATAGCTCAAAGGGAAATGCTGTAAAGGAAAAGTAAGTTTCAGATCAAGACAAGGATACATTTAATGACAACATTATGCCAAATAAATAAACATAAATTTAAAAGACACCCATTTTAACAAAATAAAATTTTAACTTACCTATGAAGTAGAAACATAAAAGTTTATTAATATTCTGAATTAGAGAACAAGACATTATGGTATCTAGCTAAATATGCATGTATGTGTATGTCTATTTTTTGTTTGTTAAAAAGTTCATGTTTGTAAGTTGTGTTCCTGCAGAATTTTTTAAGAGACTCTTTAAAAACTGTCAGAAATACTACGTCAATATTAGTGCCATTATGTCAAATCCATAACTTCACAGGACAATTTTGGAAAAAAGAAATTGGGATAAAAAAAGATGTAAAGTCTGAATACTCAAACCCCACATATTGGTTGAGTAGCCACAACAGCAATGCAAATAATTAAAAATTGAGAAGTCTTTCTGATCAGCAAGTTACTTGTTGCCATGGTGCCAAAGGGCCACACTGTACTTTCTAGAAAGCTAATGGGGTGTAGTGTCACATCCTTAATTTTTCACTTCCATGTCTTAAAAATGTCAGAAACCATAATGTCAAGAGGGAAAAGTGCTGCCTGGTTATTTACACGGACTTATATGAGGCTGACATTTTTTGAATTTCATGACCTGAAGTGGTTCTCTAGGGAACCAATGTGAGGAGTGGTAAAAGGGCCCTTTCCAGATCTCTGTTTGCCTATGAGGGTTGCTGCTCTACAAAAAGAGAATGTTCTGGCATATAACATGACAGAGCAAGGAGCCCGCTAATGTAAACTGTGCAAATTTCTCTGGAATGGACTCTCCTGCACAGGGGTTGTGTATGTACAACCCGAGT
>NW_007731322.1:102803-103844 GCF_000696425.1 Galeopterus variegatus | reverse complement strand
GACACTTCTTTTTCTGGACAGCTTTGGGATACCAGTCTTGGACCTTTAATTCTACATTCCTTTATGCTATTGTTATATGGCTAATTTCTAACCTAATTTTATTGAAGTTAGAGTTTGTGGTAAACATGATTGTAAATCTTTGAAACTCAACACTTTCATTCTAACCTAGCATATCATTAATTTTCATAAATTTTCTATGTATTGCCAGGAACAATATTTTAAATATATGTACTATATTAAACTTGTTAATTTTGTTGTTTAAAACTTCCATAGCCTTATTTTCGCTTGACTAACCTATCAATCACTTAGAGTGTGTTGAAATCTCTCAATATGCTGGTGAATTTTTCAGCTTCTTCCATGTTGCCTTGTACATTTTTGGTTAACTTATTTTAAGCCCATTTTGGCATGGTGCCTACAAGTTTATAACATAACTTTCAGATGAATAAAAACTTTTGTCAATATGTAAATAATCCGCTTTCTTATAATGAATTTTATATTAATTATGTATTTTTCTTACCCCTATTAACTTTCTTTCAATTAATATTTGATGAAAATTTGTTAATCTTTTACTTTCAACTTTTCTCTGAAATCTATTTTAGATGATTGTCTCTACTTTTTTGAAAAAACCTTTCACTTTTTTTTTGATCCAAGCAGAAAGAGTCTTTGAATATTACTGGGGAGTTTAGTACCTTACTTTATGAATTGTGAGTTCAGATATATATATATTTGGTTTTCTCAGCATATTTTGTGCCCATTTGTGTTTTTTGTTTTTGTGTCTGTGTACCCTTTCTCAATGCCATTTGAATTGAGATTTATTTTCTGCATTCCATTTTTAACATCTTCTGATTTAAAAGTTCTACGTTCAATTTCTATCTTTTAGGGGATTTCTTTTCAAATTTTAACATGTGTTCTTAGCTTAAGATGTCTAAAGTAGAACAATATTTTAACTCTTCTCCTATATGACATAAACTTTAAAATGGCTAGCTACAATTGCTCCTTTCAAATTAATTTCATTGCTGTCCAGAATTCAGGTCTATCTTG
>NW_007731322.1:100840-101604 GCF_000696425.1 Galeopterus variegatus | reverse complement strand
AACTGATTTGTGTTCAAAGAACCACAGATTCATTACAATGTGTCTAGATTAGTTTCTTTTTAAATTTTTCTTGGGACTTTTGGAAATTTTTAATCTGAGGACTGGTGTCTGATCAATTCTAGAGACACTACACATTATCTTTATGAACATTCTTATTCTCGCTTCTGTCTTCTCTATTTAGACCTATATAACAATATATCCTTCATGTGTTTGACTACTTTTGTATTTTCCATGCCTTTGTCTCTCTGCACTGCGTTCTGGGTAATTCTTCAGATCTCTTTTCCTGTTTGCTAGGTAGCTTTTCAGTTGTGTCTAATCTTCTGTTAAACCCATCCATTGCATAGCAAGTCCCTATCAGAAACTCTATGCCTTGGAAATATACAAGAGCACATAGATTTTATATAAAGGATACTCATTGTAGTTGTTTGAAAGAGGAAAAAGAAAACTAAATATCTCTGAGCAGAAAATGATACAAAAAATTATACACATCTGTTCTATTAATTTAATACTATGTAGCTATCTAAATCAAGGGTACTGCTTCATATATTTTAACTCAGACCAATGCTCATCTATATATACTGGAAAAAAGTAAGCTCCAGTGTGTATGTATGTATGCGTGTGTGTAAGTGTGTGCACACATATAGAGCACAGTCTAAAAGTGGCTATTCCCAGTTGATATGTACTCCAAGTGTAAAATATACCCTGGATTAAAAGGCTTGTATAATAAATGTAAATTATCTCATTAATAATTTCATATTTTTTTT
>NW_007731322.1:98659-100063 GCF_000696425.1 Galeopterus variegatus | reverse complement strand
ACCCTCGGCGGGAGCGCCACCACGCTCCCAAGCGGCACACTGTAGCAGTGCGCCACCGAGCTGGCCCATAATTTCATATTTTTTACATGTTGAAATGATAATACTTTAGATATATTGGGTTAAATAAAATACATTATTAAAATTAGTTTTACCTGTTTCTACTTTTTCATGTTGCTAATGTACATTTTAAAATTACATATGATTTTTAAAACAATTTTCTAATGTAAACACTTATTTTACAGTTTTAGAATTACTACTTTCTTTTACTGGTAAGTGAAAATTTTATATTCTCTGTTTCTTAGTCACACTTTCAATAGCCTCATTTCTTTGAACATAGCCATCACTCTTACCTCATATTCATTATCTGGTAATTCCAATACTGACTGTCATTGTAAGTCTGATTCTGAAGTGTGTTGTTTCTGTCGACTCTCCCCTATGGTGGCTCATCTCCTCTTGTATTGATTAATCCTTGAAATTTTATCTGTGAAAATTCTGAGTTTAATTTACACTTATCTAAAGCAAATCTGAATTTTTGCCTGCCAGAGATGTGGGATTTTACCACTCTGATACAAATCAAAGCAAATGTTCACTTTATGAATTTGAAGGGAAGCCACATAAGTAATAGGATTTTTTTTCATTTTTTATTAAAGTATAATATATATGCACAGAGATGTGCATATATCATAAGTGAAGGGCTCAATGAATTTTCACACACTAAGCATACCTGTGAAGCTAGCACATAAATCAAGAATCAGTAAGTTATAGGTACTTAGAAGCCCTCCACAGCCTCTGAACTATACATTGTTAAATTAAACTAAATTTGGCCTGAGACTGCCTCTATATCTTGAGTCCCTGCATAAGGTACTGCAACCTACCCTAGTATGTGAACAAGCCAAAAGCCTGATTTAGGAGTATATTTAGTAACAAATATGGGTGTCAGCCAATCACAGATGTCAACTGATCAAGTCATGCCCAAATAAGGCAAACAACAAGCTGTAACCAATCAAGCTGCTGCTGCTAGACCTCACTTCTGCTTTCTGTCTATGAATTATCTCTGCTCACGATTTGGAGTAGAGCTCTGAACCTCTTCTGGTTTTAAAGTCTCCCCTATTTGTAAATCACTCTTTGCTCAAGTAGATTCTGTTAAATTTAATTTGTAGAAAGTTTATATATTTACTTATTTATGTATTCATATATTTATTTATTCTTGGTATTCAAAGCAAAGGCTTAATTTAATAGATATCTCCAAAGTTTCCATATGGAGACATCGCTCCTTTCCTGGGGCTTGACTCTGCTTTTTCTCCTATTGGAGTCTCAGGCTTTGTCCCCTTTTCCCCTTACTGGTGGCCAATTTAAACTTGGGTTCTAATTAGAGATGGGTAAATATCCCCGAAGCAAATATTG
>NW_007731322.1:93190-98268 GCF_000696425.1 Galeopterus variegatus | reverse complement strand
CTCCTTTCCTGGGGCTTGACTCTGCTTTTTCTCCTATTGGAGTCTCAGGCTTTGTCCCCTTTCCCCCTTACTGGTGGCCAATTTAAACTTGGGTTCTAATTAGAGATGGGTAAATATCCCCGAAGCAAATATTCTTTCTAGCACTTTAATATTCCTTGGATTTAATCTTTTCTCTTGCTCTGGCTTTAGAAAAGTTCTTTTTCCAAAATCTCAGAAATGTATGAGAGAGAGAGAGAGAACGAGAGAGAGAGAGAGAAGGTGAGAGAAGGGGAGAGGAGAAAGGAATAGAAAGGAGAAATGTTGATTTTAACATTTAACTCATCAATAGGAAATTAGCTCAGTAATGATAAAGATATAAATTTTGCAGCATTAAAAACCTTGTTTTATGGCAGTGTTTAATAATACGTGAAAATGTCTGTGATGTTATTGCAAAGAAAGCAATGACTCAAACCTGTAAATGTTATCTCAATTTTGTAAAAAACAAACAAACAAATATATATATTTGCATAAACCTAAAATAGACAGGAAAGGAATAAAGTATCAATGGTAATTTTTCTCTGGGGAATAGACCCGTGCATTCTTTTACTCTTATGCTTTTCTGTATTTTCTGCAAGTATGCATCATTATTGTATAACATGAACAAAATCATATTAAGAATTAAGAAGAAAGAGCAGGAGCCAGAAAACACTTTTCTCCACCCGCCTGTACTCCTTATCACACACTCAGACTATGTCCAGGACATAAGAAAAACTGGAAATCTGGAATAGCCCCAATAATGCAGAGAAATCTGCAGTGAGTGAGCCCAACCTGCTCTACCTTCTGCACATGCTGATTTCCATCAGATGGCAAATGCGACTTCATCCAGGAGGAAGCTTTTGACTCTTCCCACCCGCGGTGTTACTTTTATGTGGCAGCATTAGGCTGCCTTCCTCCAAGCAGCACACTGCAGGTGAGGAAGGGATAGAACAAAACTCTTCAGATCCTCTAATTTAAGACTCATAATTTTTTGATTTCTCAGCTAGATTGACATTGTGAAATAGCAGAAGGCATGCTATTCAGAAAAGGAGGAAAAAATAACGGCACATTTTTACCAGTTCACATTGTTTACAGACAAATTATTAGGAAGAACTGTATCTTTTTTTTCAACCTAACATGGTGATCTGCAGTTATGTTTTTTGGAGCAGTAATTAGTAAGCAGGACCAGTTATGTAAAGCCACTGTTAGGACAAGGCTGGGGAAAAAAAAAAAATGGAAATAATTTGCCTGTGAAAATATTTTTATGAATCTCTCTCTTTGGAGTTGTGAGTAGGGGTACCTCAGTCTGTAAGGTCTTGCCACTCAAAACACGACACAGACAAGCAGCATCAGCATCATCTGGCAACTTGCTGGTAATGCAGATTCTTGGGCTCCATTCTAGACCTACTGAATCAGAATCTCCAGGGATCTATGATTTAGCAACCTCTCCAGTGATTCCTATGCACACTAACATTTCAAAACTATTTGATAGTATCCAAAAGTAATATCACATAATCATGGTTCAAATCAAAAAGAAAAGGAGGACAATTTTATTCCTTTGAAGATCGGTCCCTCATCTGGGGGGAAAACTTGCTATAAACCCTCACCCTAGTAGCCAAAATTAAGTGTAAGAACTCTTAAGTGTATCGATAAACAGAGGTTAGGGCCACATTTAAACAGCCTGGTCTCTAACTTCTTACCTTCCGCAGTCAAACCCCAGGAATGAACTCTTTGTTCAATTTCTCCTTTCATCCTCTTTGAAGAAATGCAACTTTGAACTGACAGTGTCGCTGTTGGAAACTGTTTTGTGTCTGCCTTCAATTGCATCTTCCTCTCTGTGACTCCCTGGTGAGACAACGCAAAAATAGGGACAAAACCAACAAAAAATACAAGGAAACAGGGAACTCTCAAGCTCACAGGGGTTTGCCAGCTTAATTTATTTTCTTTTCTTATGCATCGCTATGCCATATGATTTTGTAATCTTCCTTTTAAAAATCATGGTGGATTGAACATAAAAAAATAAAAAAGTTTTGACAGCAAGCATATGCCAGACTATGAAAAATATGAAAGGAAAAAAATCCCACTAGACTACGTCTTTGGAATCTTGTTTTTCAGTATCACTTACTACTAAGGACCAGCACTTTTGTCAATCCAACTTCTGACAAATTTTGATTAATTACCTGCCATGTGTTAGGAAGATTTCAGGGTAGGAGTTTCCTCCCACCAAAACTTATCTATTCTATTTCCGATTCCCTCAGAACTCTGTGTTATGACAATATATTAAATTCTGCCATAATAGTAATTGTGTATCAATGATGTCTTAGTCAGTTTGGGTTGCTTATAACAAAATACCATAGACTGTGTGGCTTAAACAACAAACATTTATTCCTCACAGTCCTGCAGGCTGGGAAGTTTAAGACCAAGGTGCTGGCATTTCCAGTGTCTGGTGAGGGTCCACTTTCTGGTGTGCAGATGACTTTTTCTCATTGTATCCTCACATGGCAAAGAGAAAAATCATTTCTCTCATGTCTCTTCTTAGAAGGGCACTAATCCCATTCAAGAGGGCTCCACTCTCATGACCTAATTATCTCCCAAAAGCCCCACTTCCAAATACCATCCATTGGGAGTTAGGATTTCAACATATGAATTTTGGAAGGACCCAAATATTCAACTTATAACAAATGACTATGTTCCAAATATTTTTCTCTCTTGATCCTGAATCATTGTATCTATTGCCACAATAAACTACATAACAAACAACCATAAAACCTCAGTGGCATAATTCAACAGCATCTACTGCTCATGCATCAGCAGCCAGCTGGGAATCTGCTGGGAGGCTCCATGTCCTCTAGATGTGCTTGTTCACTTGGCCATGAGCCAGCAGGCCATGCATTGACCTAGACCAGCCTCAGTGGGGATAGCTGAGCACCTCGGGTCTGCTTCATGTGTTCCCCATGTTCCAGCAGGTCATCTCAGGCATGTCCTCATGGAGATGATAGAGACACAGAAAAGAGCAAGGCCTCTTTATTTATAGACTTGGAACACCATCCTGGCACTTCTGGTTTATTCTACTGGTCAAAGCCAAGCACGTGGTCAAGTCCAGAAACAGAAGACACTTCAAGGTTACATGTCAAAGGGAGTGGATGTAGGGAGGGTGAGGGATCGGGGTCATTGTTTGCAACCAATTTACGACACCCCTTCATGCCATCTATCAACAAGACTGTCACCTCAGCCTAAGAAGGACTTTCCACATCCATTTGGTTTTCTCTGTCTTATTACTACCACTACTACAGGGCACAGTTACCACTTGCCTGTAGCCTCCTAACTCTTACTCCTGCCTTTCCTGTCCATTGCTCCTTAGACCATTCTTGACACAGCACAGCATTCAGAATACTCTTTCTGAAAATAAAAACCTGTTCTTGTCACTCATTTGCTTAAATCTGCTCAATGGTTTACTGTTGCTCTCAGGATAAAGGTGAAAATCCTGAATATGGAGTGTAAGTCCCTGACCCATGGGAATATGGAGCCCTCTCTCTCTCCAGCCTCGTTCAGCTCCCCTGTATTCTTTGGGTTCCACCAGCACTGGCCTTCCTTCACCTTCTCCAAAGCCATGCTTCCTCACCCACAAGACCTGTACATATGTGGTTCCTCTGCTGCAACTAGACTTTTCCTGGTTGAATTCCATGCATCCATCAGCTCACCATGCAAACATTACTTCCTCACTCGTCTCATCCCACTGTCACTATAACAGGGTGTCATCATTTCATGATCTGAAAGTTGCCTGTAATTTTCCACCTTTTCCTTCTCACAGTTTGTAATGAACAATTATCTGTATTGTTAATTGATTCACATCCACCTCCCACTAAACTATAAAACTCCATGATGTCAAAGGTCATGTCTATAAATTCAGAGTGGTTTTCTAAAGTACTTGCCCAACTATAAAAGAAAAATAAATTAGACTTTCCTTATAATTTCCTTATAATTTTTAATATAAGATTCCTTATATCTTGAGCTTTAATGAAATGACTGTGTGCAATGATACTGTCTACCTGGGTCCCTTAAAAAGGACATTCTAAGTAAATGTAGCATAATATCAATCATTTCTCTGCCTTCCAAATTTACCAACCAAATCCTCTGTTTACTTTGAGCACATATGCCTTGCCTACAGGAATAAAACTATGAAACAGATTAGCCAGATTGATGGTAAAATTATTCTTGAAAGGTTTATTTTTATTTCTTGAATCATTTCTTCAATGATTCCCTACGTTCTCCATAGGGGGAAAGCCTAAATTAAAGTCTGTGCCAAAAAAAAGTGTGAAGCAAGTATTGGATTTGTATTCTGATAACTAAGAAACACTACCTACCTATTCAAGATAAATAGTATTTCCCTCCTTTACAACAACTTGAATTACAATGAAAACAGTGAAAAACGTATGCATGCAATAGTATTTAGTTAACAGTGACTTGGTTTGTATGCTTTGACCAACATCTCCCCATTTTCTTCACCCCACAGGACGTGGCAACCACCATTCTATTCTCTGATGCTATGACCCACTTTTTTAATATTCCATGTACAAGTGAGATAATACAATATTTTTCTTTCTGTATCTGATTTATTTCACTTAGCATAATGCCCTCAAGGTTCATCCATGTTATCAAAAATGGCAGGATTTCCTTCTTTTGTAAGAATGAGTAATAACCCATTGTGTATATACAAGGGTACATCAAAAAGTTCATGAAAAGATTCATATTATTTTTTAACTCTATTTTTCCACAAACTTTTTGAAGTACTCTTTTGTGTGTGAGTGTGTGTGTATGCAAAATTAACATTAAAGTTATAAACATATATTTTTTCTGTTTTAGTTCATTTCTGTTGCTTATAACAGAAATACCTGACACAGGGTATTTATTGCTTATGGTTTCAGAGACTGGAAAGTCCAAAGTCTAGGGCCTTCTTTGGTGGTGAGTGGGCCCATCTGTTGAGGGCCTTCTTTGGTGGTGACTTAAGCGATGCAGGGTGTCAAATTGTGAGATGGTGGGTAGCTTGAGCAGAGGGCGGGGGG
>NW_007731322.1:83662-92519 GCF_000696425.1 Galeopterus variegatus | reverse complement strand
CTTAAGCGATGCAGGGTGTCAAATTGTGAGATGGTGGGTAGCTTGAGCAGAGGGCGGGGGGGCTTCTCATGTGCTCTCCTTTTAAAACCATCAAAACCACATCCATGACCATCATTAATCCATCAATTGGATTAATATATTCACTATGGCATGGACCTCACAATCTAATCACCCCTTTAAGGACCCACCTTTTAATTATCATAATAGGATTTCCCACCCTCAACAGTTACAGTGGGGATTGAGCTCCAACAAGTTGGTGGGTGAGCATTCAATTCAAGGCATATACTTAATTTTTTAAGCCATTCACCTAATGATAGACACTCAGGTTATTTTCATGTCTTGGCTATCATGACTAATGCTATAAAAAATATGGTAGTGCAGATACCTCTTCAAGATACTGGTCTTGTTTCTTCTGGATATATATCCAGAAGTGGGATTTCTGGATCGTATGGTGGTTCTACTTTGAATGTTTTGAGAAACCTCCATACTGTTATCCATGACGGCTGCACCAATTTACATTCCCATCAACAGTGCACAACATTTCCCTTCCCTCCACAACCTCACCAACACTTATTTCTTGTCTTTTTTATAACAGCCATTGTAGCAAGTGTGAGGTGATATTTTATTGCTGTTGTGCTTTTCATTTCCCTAAATATTAGTGATATTAGGAAACTTTTCATGTACCTGTTGGCTGTTGTATGTCTTCTTTGGAACAAATGTCTATTCAGGTTCTTAGCACATTTTTAAATCAAATTATTTGATTTTTTTGCTATTGAGTTTTATAAGTTCCTTATATATTTTCAACATTATACCTAATCAGATATATGGTTTGCAAATATTTTCTCCCATTCTGTAAGTTGCTTTTTCATTTTGTTGAATGCTTCCTCTGCTATGCAGAAGCTTTCTAGTATGATGTAGTTGCACTTTATTTCTGCTTTTGTTGCTGTCCTTTTGGTGTTATATACAAAAAAAATCATTGTCAAGACTCATGTCAAGGGGCTCTTTTTCCCATTTTATTAAATTTATTTTTTTCTTAATTGACACACAATAATTGTATATATTTAGTGGGTGCATTGTGATATTGGATAAAGTGTACAATGTGCAATGATCAAATTAGGGTAATTAGCATATCCATCACCTGTCATTTCTTTGAGTTGGGAACATTCAAAATCCTTTCTACTAGCTATTTGAAATTATACAATAAATTGTTAATTGTAGTCTTCCTATAGTGATATAGAACACTAGAACTTATTCTTCCTATCTAGCTGCTATTTTGTATCCACTGACCAACCTCTCCCTTTCCACCTCTCCCCTTACGTTTTTCCTTATGCTTTCTTCTAGGACTTTTATCATTTCAGGTCTTCCATTTAAGTGTTTAATCCATGTCAAGTTGATTTTTGTGTGTGGTGTAAGATACAGGTCCAATTTCATTTTTCTACATGTAAATATCCAGTTTTCCCAATTGATTTATTTTAAAAAACTATACTTTCCCCATTGTATATGCTTGGTGCCCGTGTCAAATATTAGTTGATTGTATGTGCATGGATTTATTTCTGGGCTCTTTATTCTGTTCCATTGATCTATGTATCTGTTTTTATGCCAATGCCATACTGTTTCAATTACTAAAGCTTTGTAATATAGTTGGAAACCAGAAAATGTGATGCCTTAGCTTTGTTCTTCTTCCTCAGGATTGCATTCACTATTCTGGATCTTTTGTGGTTCTATATAAATTTTAGAATTTGTTTTTTATTCTTCTGTGAAAAATGCCATTGGAATTCTGCTAGGTATTGCATTGAATCTCTAGATCACTTTGGATGGTATGGACATTTTAACAATATTGATTCTTCTGATCCATGAAAGAGGGATGTCTTTCCATTTATTTGTGTCTTCTTAAATTTCTTTCATCAGTGTCTTATAGTTTTCAGTGTACTGATCTTTTATCTCCTTGGTTAAATTTATTCCTAAGTATTTTCTTCTTTTTATGCTATTGTACATGGGATATTTTAAAAATTCTTTTCAGAGAGTTCACTGTTAGTGTATAGAAATTTAAGTGATTTTTCTATGTTAACTTTGTACACAGCATCTTTACTGAATTTACGAGTTCTAAGAGATTTTTGGTGGAGTCTTTAGGGTTTTCTATATTATGTGTCTCCAAACAGAGACTATTTTACTTCTTCCTTTCCTATTTGGATGCATTCTTTACTTTTCCTTGCCTAACTACTCTGGCTAAGACTTCCAGTGCTATGTTGAACAGAAGCGGTGAGAGTGGTTATGCTTGCCTTGTTCCTGATCTTAGAGGAAAAGTTTCCAGCTTTTCAACACAATGTGATGTTAGCTGTGAGGTTGTCATATATGGCCTTTTTTATTTTGAGGTACATTTCTTCTATATTCAATTTACAGAGAGTTATCAGCATAAAATTATGTTGAATTTTGTCAAGTGCTTTTTCTGCATCTCTTGAGATGACCATATAATTTTTATTCTGTTATTCTTTCATTCTGTTAACGTGGTATATTATGTTTATTGATTGCACATGTTGAATCATCCTTATATCCTAGGGATAAATCCCATTTAATCATACTGTATTATCATTTTAACTTGCATATACATGTGTGTGTATGTATACCAAATTATCATGTTGTATGCCTTAAATTTATACATTTTTTGTCAATTATACCTCTTTAAAACTGAAAAACAACAATGATTTGGTGTAACCAAATTTTAAGTATTTCAGAAATTTGGTTAATGCATTTTTATTTGATGATCTGATGAGCCAATGTAAATATAGTAGACTGTTCTGGAAAAGTCATTCATTTCATTCATGAATCATCTCTCCCCAGTTCCACACTTTGATTTTTGTGAATCTTTTCTCAGGCAGATCCAGAAGGGACAGTCCTATAAAACATGGAAGCTCTGCTATTATAGCTGGTTTGATTCGGTTTGGACCTGTGACTCAAACTGGACCAATCAGAGCCTCTTCGTAGTTTGTAATTAGGACACAAAGAAATTAAGCTATATGCAACTGAATATCAGTTAAATTTCAGGACTGAATCTCCCTTTTTAGGGGGCTGGGTAGGCTAATGAGCACAGGGAGGAAGGAAGTCTTTGAAGAGGAAGAAAAGAAAATATAGGATGTACACAGTGCACTCAGAATTCTGGTGGTGAGAGGCAAACTGTAAGAGAAAGCACGCGGGAGTGTGCAAGATATTCTTGATTCCTGATGCTGCTTATCTCCAAGTCCACACCTGAAAAAGCTTGGCTGTGTTTTCTGTCATGTGTTCTGAGAGAATTCCTTAAATCCATGTAATAGATCCTCTTACTTATACAGTGAGTTTCTATGTTTCACAAGAAAATAATTTTGGGCTGACACAGAGATCTTCAAGACAAAGGAAAAAGCCAGCAAACATGTTTGAAGCCCAAAGCATATTGCCTTTTCAGAGTTTCACAATAGAGTCTGGGTCTCTTCATTCCTGGGATAGCCTAATATAATTCTGACTTTATCTGGGCATTTACCTGTTATGTGACTTTATGGTAGAGTATAACTGTGCAAAACGGCCTCCTATGGGAGAATCATAAACTGTTCACGCCAGAAGAAAATCTTCAAGGATTTTTTTCATTCTAGTTATGTATCAGAACTATTTGTGACATTTATAAGTACATAGAAGTTTGAGTCCAGCCACCCTGCTTCAGTCAGACTGCAATAGAAACAGAACAGCTAAATTTACGTGCACAGCCATGGTTTAAACTGCATGCCTTAGAAATAAACCCATTATCCTTTCTTCAAAGGCAAAATAATTGAGGCCATTATCAGTTAACTATTGCTGTGTGACAAACAACCCCAAAACTCAATGGCTTAAAATCATAAAAATTATTGTTCGTGAATCTGTGGACCACCCAGGCTGCTGTTCTGGTCTTGGTTGGATGCACGCATTGATATTGGGTCACATAGGTGCCCTGATGTCGTAGCTGGGCTCTCACATGTTTGGGGTCAACCAGTGGGATGGCCTAGGATGGCCTGAGCTGGGACAACTGGGCTCTGTGCCGTGAGGTTTCCTCGTGCTCCATCAGGCAACTCAGGGATTAAGAGAGGAGAACAGAAGTGTGCGAAGCCTCCTGAGGGAACTTCAGAACTGGAACATCACATCCACGGAACTCTATTGGTCACAGCCAGTCACAAAGCCAACCTAGACTCAAAGAGTGAGGAAATAGATTTCATTTCTGGATGGGAGGAGTTTCACAGTCTTGCAAATGATATGGACACAGCAGTGTGGGGGGAGGAACATCATGGCAAGTTNACCAATTTACATTCCCATCAACAGTGCACAACATTTCCCTTCCCTCCACAACCTCACCAACACTTATTTCTTGTCTTTTTTATAACAGCCATTGTAGCAAGTGTGAGGTGATATTTTATTGCTGTTGTGCTTTTCATTTCCCTAAATATTAGTGATATTAGGAAACTTTTCATGTACCTATTGGCTGTTGTATGTCTTCTTTGGAACAAATGTCTATTCAGGTTCTTAGCACATTTTTAAATCAAATTATTTGATTTTTTTGCTATTGAGTTTTATAAGTTCCTTATACATTTTCAACATTATACCTAATCAGATATATGGTTTGCAAATATTTTCTCCCATTCTGTAATTTGCTTTTTCATTTTGTTGAATGCTTCCTCTGCTATGCAGAAGCTTTCTAGTATGATGTAGTTGCACATTATTTCTGCTTTTGTTGCTGTCCTTTTGGTGTTATATACAAAAAAAATCATTGTCAAGACTCATGTCAAGGGGCTCTTTTTCCCATTTTATTAAATTTATTTTTTTCTTAATTGACACACAATAATTGTATATATTTAGTGGGTGCATTGTGATATTGGATAAAGTGTACAATGTGCAATGATCAAATTAGGGTAATTAGCATATCCATCACCTGTCATTTCTTTGAGTTGGGAACATTCAAAATCCTTTCTACTAGCTATTTGAAATTATACAATAAATTGTTAATTGTAGTCTTCCTATAGTGATATAGAACACTAGAACTTATTCTTCCTATCTAGCTGCTATTTTGTATCCACTGACCAACCTCTCCCTTTCCACCTCTCCCCTTACGTTTTTCCTTTTGCTTTCTTCTAGGACTTTTATCATTTCAGGTCTTCCATTTAAGTGTTTAATCCATGTCAAGTTGATTTTTGTGTGTGGTGTGAGATCCAAGTCCAATTTCATTCTTCTACATGTAAATATCCAGTTTCCCCAATTGATTTATTTAAAAAAACTATACTTTCCCCATTGTATATGCTTGGTGCCCTTGTCAAATATTAGTTGATTGTATATGCATGGATTTATTTCTGGGCTCGTTATTCTGTTCCATTGATCTATGTATCTGTTTTTATGCCAATGTCATACTGTTTCAATTACTAAAGCGTTGTAATATAGTTGGAAACCAGAAAATGTGATGCCTTAGCTTTGTTCTTCTTCCTCAGGATTGCATTCACTATTCTGGATCTTTTGTGGTTCTAAGTAAATTTTAGAATTTGTTTTTTATTCTTCTGTGAAAAATGCCATTGGAATTCTGCTAGGTATTGCATTGAATCTCTAGATCACTCTGGGTGGTATGGACATTTTAACAATATTGATTCTTCTGATCCATGAAAGAGGGATGTCTTTCCATTTATTTGTGTCTTCTTAAATTTCTTTCATCAATGTCTTATAGTTTTCAGTGTACTAATCTTTTATCTCCTTGGTTAAATTTATTCCTAAGTATTTTCTTCCTTTTGATGCTATTGTACATGGGATTTTTTAAAAATTCCTTTCAGAGAGTTCATTGCCAGTGTATAGAAATTTAAGTGATTTTTGTATGTTGACTTTGTACACAGCATCTTTACTGAATTTACTAGTTCTAAGAGATTTTTGGTGGAGTCTTTAGGGTTTTCTATATTGTGTGTCTCCAAACAGAGACAATTTTACTTCTTTCTTTCCTATTTGGATGCATTCATTACTTTTCCTTGCCTAACTACTCTGGCTAAGACTTCCAGTGCTATGTTGAACAGAAGTGGTGAGAGTGGTTATGCTTGCCTTGTTCCTGATCTTAGAGGAAAAGTTTTCAAGCCTTTCACCATGATGCGATGTTAGCTGTGAGGTTGTCATATATGGCCTTTATTATTTTGAGGTACATTTCTTCTATATTCAATTTACAGAGAGTTATCAGCATGAAATTATGTTGAATTTTGTCAAGTACTTTTTCTGCATCTCTTGAGATGACCATATGATTTTTATTCTGTTATTCCTTCATTCTGTTAATGTGGTATATATTATGTTTATTGATTGCATATATTGAATCATCCTTATATCCCAGGGATAAATCCCATTTAATCATACTGTATTATCCTTTTAACTTGCATATACATATGTGTGTGTGTGTATTTATACCAAATCATCATGTTGTATGTCTTAAATTTATACATTTTTTTTTTATCAATTACACCTCATTAAAACTGAAAAACAACAATGATTTGGTGTAATCAAGTTTTAAGTATTTCAGAAATTTGGTTAATGCATTTTTATTTGATGATCTGATGAGCCAATGTAAATATAGTAGACTGTTCTGGAAAAGTCACTCATTTCATTCATGAATCATTTCCCCCCAGTTCCACACTTTGTTTTTTGTGAATTTTTTCTCAGGCAGGTCCAGAAGGGACAGTCCTATAAAACATGGAAGCTCTGCTATTATAGCTGGTTTGATTCGGTTTGGACCTGTGACTCAAACTGGACCAATCAGAGCCTCTTCGTAGTTTGTAATTAGGACACAAAGAAATTAAGCTATATGCAACTGAATATCAGGTAAATTTCAGGACTGAATCTCCCTTTTTTAGGGGGTTGGGTAGCCTAATGAGCACAGGGAGGAAGGAAGTCTTTGAAGAGGAAGAAAGGAAAATATAGGATGTACACAGTGCACTCAGAATTCTGGTGGTGAGAGGCAAGTTGTAAGAGAAAGGATGCGGGAGCATGCAAGATATTCTTGGTTCCTGATGCTGCTTATCTCCAAGTCCACACCTGAAAAAGCTTGGCTGTGTTTTCTGTCATGTATTCTGAGAGAATTCCTTAAATCCATGTAATAGATCCTCTTACTTATACAGTGAGTTTCTATTTTTCACAAGAAAATAATTTTGGGCTGACACAGAGATCTTCAAGACAAAGGAAAAAGCCAGCAAACATGTTTGAAGCCCAAAGCATATTGCCTTCTCAGAGTTTCACAATAGTCTGGTTCTCTTTAATTCCTGGGATATCCTCATATAATTCTGACTTTATCTGGGCATTTACCTGTTATGTGACTTTATGGTAGATTATAACTGTGCAAAACGGCCTCCTATGGGAGAATCATAAACTGTTCATGCCAGAAGAAAATCTTCGAGGATTTTTTTCATTTTAGTTATGTATCGAAACCATTTGTGACATTTATAAGTGCATAGAAGTTTGAGTCCAGCCACCCGGTTTCAGTCAGACTTCAATAGAAACAGAACAGCTAAGTTTACGTGCACAGCCATGGTTTAAACTGCATGCCTTAGAAATAAACCCATTATCCTTTCTTCAAAGGCAAAATAATTGAGGCCATTATCAGTTAACTATTGCTGTGTGACAAACAACCCCAAAACTCAATGGCTTAAAATCATAAGAATTATTGTTCACGAATCTGTGGACCACCCAGGCTGCTGTTCTGGTCTTGGTTGGATGCACGCATTGATATTGGGTCACACAGGTGCCCTGATGTCATAGCTGGGCTCTCACATGTTTGGGGTCAGCCAGTGGGATGGCCTAGGATGGCCTGAGCCGGGACAACTGGGCTCTGTGCCGTAAGGTTTCCTCGTGCTCCATCAGGCAACTCAGGGATTAAGAGAGGAGAACAGAAGTGTGCGAAGCCTCCTGAGGGAAGTTCAGAACTGGAACATCACATCCACTGAACTCTATTGGTCACAGCCAGTTACAAAGCCAATCTAGACTCAAAGAGTGAGGAAATAGATTTCATTTCTGGATGGGAGGAGCTTCACAGTCTTGCAAATGATATGGACACAGCAGTGTGGGGGGAGGAACATCATGGCAAGTTTTTGCAATAAATCTATCAGATGCCTAGAAAGAGGTAAGAAAAGCCCAAGGTGGTAAGGAAACAGAATCCTTGATATTTAGTTGCTTAAGATCCCTTTCACAGATTGTAAATATAGGTTCTCTTTTGCAGTTTTCCTTGGACAAACATCTGAGAGTACTAATGGCAAATGTTGGCTTCAGCTCCTTTTCGTTAAGGCCTCCATGTCAGCTCACATCAGCTAACACTGCCTAAAGATTGTCACTAACTGCAGGTGGCTCAGAAGGACTCAGAACACAAGGCCAAGAATGCTTCTCACGTTCAGTCTAAATGACTCAGTCACCTCCATTAGGATGAATGCATCTTGGGATAGTGCAAATTATGAAGATTTCATTCTGCTTTCAAATGCAATTCCTGGGAGTGATGGCTGTGTCTACTGAGCTTCTGAGCAAGCTCATTTCAGCAAAGGCAGAACTGGATGCAAATCAAGTGAAAGCTAGTTGCAGGTACTGGATGAAGTGGCAAAAACAAGAAGACAGTGACAAAATCAAATGGAATAAATAGCTATTTATATAACAGTCTTTCCTCTGGGAAATAGTGTGTAAAAAGAAAAGGGCCGTACATAGCATTCCAGGTCTTTCAACATCAGTGTTACTATAGCACTTGCTACTTTCTGCATCCCAAATCACATATTATAGAAATGCAATTATATCTTAAGCAGAACCAGCGAATATTAGGACCTGCCTCTCTCAGAAAAGGGATTCACAACTTTGGTTGCCCAATGGAATT
>NW_007731322.1:80784-82493 GCF_000696425.1 Galeopterus variegatus | reverse complement strand
CAGAGCCAAGAATCCCAGACGGGGGGATTCATTCAACCTCTCATTCAACCTCATGCCATGTGAGTGGCCCTGGATAACTGATTTAAGTTGTCAAAGCCTCATTTGCCAGGTTGTAAAATGAGAGCAATCGTTTGTCACTTCATACCGTTGTCGTGAGGCTTAAATGAGATATTGAGTAAAGCAGTAAGCACGATGTCTGACACAGCAAATGTTCAGTGAAGGTTAACGAGCAATGGATAATTTGTCATGGTTAATAATCGAGTAATGACAACAGCAATAATAATACATGGTCTTCATTTTTCTAAAATGTAAATTCTCAAGGAGAGCAGGAGTGAGAGTCAAGGAGGAAATATGAGGGAGAAGAGAGGAAAACAGAATTGAAGTAAGTCTCAGTGAAGACATATTTTGCGTAATTTCAGACAAGTTGCAAGAAAGCTAAGAGGTTCTGATGAGTCCACCTCCCCCCGCCTCAGATCCTCCTTAATGCTTGGCAAGTCACCCTTCACTGCCCACTGAAAACTGCTTGAGAATCCAGACATCAAATCACATCAGAAACAATCCCATCATGCCATGCTTTCCTCTTTACTTCACTTGCCAGAGGTGCCCAGGTTATCCTGAATGTCCTGGTCTCCCATCCTTAACTACCCTGCTTCTCCTCTTATCTAGCCCAATGTAGCCCCTTCCTGATCCCTCAAGCCCTCCCTCTGTAATCTTTCACCCAAATAGTGCATCATCAGCAACTCCCCAATATCCTCATCTTCCTTCTGAATGAATCCTTTCCCACCTGGCTCTAACTGGAATCAGGCTGTACCCTCTCTGCAGCCATCCCCAGGACTAGCTGTGTTTTTAAATTCTCACTCCATATACTGCTGAGTCTGGAAGAGTCTTTGCACCTTATCACTGCTTCCAAATAACTGTTTGTATCTTCTCCTTAAACAACTCCATCTTCTTTGAATCTGTTACCATTAGGCTATAGCAGCTGCTACCCCTCCTTGTGGCTGCCATCTACAGCTCTACCAGAAATTTTCTCATTTATTGACGACATTAACAATCTCTTTACTTCCTGAGCTCCAACACTATTCCAGCCATCATTTTTGGTTTCAATGGTCATGTTTATGATGTACCCATCACTCTGATCTTGCAGACAAATCTTTGTTTCCCTCATCTTCCATAATCTTCCCCTTGCCCTCTCACTACCTCAGCCACATATCACCATTGCCATGTCCTGGACCTCATCATTTTCTTCACATTATCAATATCTGCACTCTCTAAATCTCAAGTTCAAGCCTCCCATTCTCTAACCACTGCTTCCTGTCTTTCTAGCTCACTCCTTCTACTGGCCTGACTCCCTCCATGATGTGAGTTCCAATCCAACAACTCTGCCTCCTTGTACATCTCCTCCTTCACAGCTTCACTTCCTTCCTCCTCTAGCTTAGATTCTACTCTTCATTATGATGACAGCCTCGTGTATTATATGCATGATCATACTCTCAACTATTAATCAGAATTCTGCTGAAATGATATTGCATAACAAATGTTTCAAATCTTTCTGGTTGATGAGAAAAGGCATGTATTTCTGAATCAAGCATCTGCAGGGAAGCTGGGCAGCTCTGCATCAAGTTATAAGTTTGGTTCAGGTCTGCTCCATATTGCCTCATTCTAGAACAGGCAGCTGCCTGGAGCAGGCTTTTCTCACGGTGCTGGCAGAA
>NW_007731322.1:77693-79235 GCF_000696425.1 Galeopterus variegatus | reverse complement strand
TTTGCAAACTGCATTATGGAATGTCACTTTATTATTTCACTGATGTTACCAGCTTCTATTGTTAAACTATACTTAGCCATAACTCCACCTATGTTCCTTTTCTGTAACTTTCTGGCCTGGAGAATAAATACTGAGAGAGAACACCAGTTTGGTGTTAATTTCTGGAGGAGGAATGCCTCTCTCTTGAGGGTTCCTGGGAATTAACCCCTTTGGGGTTTCTCACTGCTCAGAAGAAATGTGCTTTGAGTAATCCTTTGCATGTCCATCACCCAGGGGGAGACAAGTGACAAAGAGAGTGCAACATTCTCCAATTCTTAGCAGCTCACAAACATTCTATAACATGACATAACATATCTCAGTATCAATAAAATCTTCTTTAACCCCATATCTCCCTTCCATTTCTCTTCACCCTTTTATAGTAAATCTCATCAAAAAATTACCTACACTTTTGATCTTTACTTCCTCTCTCTTTTTCAGACATTGACCACTGTCAATCCACTGAAAGCACTCTTGTCAACATTACCCAGGACTCCCATGTTTCCAAATACAATGTTCAATTCTCATTTCTAAACTCACTGCATCCACAAGCAGCATTTAAATCACTGGATGACTCTGTCCTCTGTAAGTCATTTTCCTCCTGTGGCTTCTGGGACATTGCAATCTCCAGGTTTTCCTCCTACTTTGTGGTCTCCTTTGATGTCTGCTCCTCCTCTTCATGATGAAATATCTGAAAGCTCAGTCTAAGGACATACTTTTTTTTTCTCTAACTATAGTTATTTCCTAAATTACACCATCCAAGAATTGATTTTAAGCATCATTTATGTTTTGATATCTCTCAGTTTTATATTTCTAGTTCCACTTTTACCCTAACTGCATAAGATACAATGTAAGAATCTCTCAGAAACCTCATCTTCACAGGAATGCTTCCCAGGTATCGTAAACTTAATATGTTCAAAACTGCTTCTCCCTTCATTATCGTCCTTGTCATCTTCTGTGCCTCATACCCAATCCATCTACAAGTCACGCTGGCCTCATTTTAAAACTATATCCAGAAACCTACCATGTTCTCTTATACCAAAACCACCCTACCCAAAGACCGTCATTTCCCTCCTGGGCGACTACAACACCTCCTAACTTATTTCTCCACCCCTTTTTGCTATGTTATAGTCTATTCACCATAGAACTGGCAGAATGGCCTTCTTAAAATATAACTACATCATGTCACTTTCTAAATCAAAAGCCTCCAATGGCTCTATTCCAGCTATTATTGCTGCATAGCAAATTACTTCAAAACTTATAACATTAAAACAACCATTTTCTTATGCTCAAAGGTTCTGTGGTTAAGAAATTCAAACAGGGCACAGAGGTAATTGCTTGTCTATTTTATGATGAAAAACTCGAAGGCTGGGGTAATTTGATGGCTGGGGACTGGAATTATTGGAAAGTTCATTTACTCATTTGAGCTGGTATGACGAGAAGATGGGAAAAGTAACAATTGTGAAATACAAAGGTACTTCAAAAAGTTTTTAGAAAAATAGAATT
>NW_007731322.1:69453-76934 GCF_000696425.1 Galeopterus variegatus | reverse complement strand
GAGAAAAAAAGGTCTGAAAAACACTTCTGAAGGTAAAGAATTCAGGCACACTAGAAAACAACGAATAGAAAAATGGTTGCAAGCTTAATAAATTTTAATCCGACTATATTGATAATCGATTTAAATGAGAATAGTTTAAATTTACCAATTAAAAGAGAAAGACTGAGTGAATTTTTAAAACAAAAAAGAAGAGAGCAAAACCCAGGAACATGTTGTCTATAAGAAACTCACTTTAATTATAAAGACACTGGGATTCTGGCCAAGATGGCAGAATAGACAGTCCCCAGGGGTCTGTGGTGCAGCCTGACAATAGGGAAAGGGGTTAAAGGGTACAGTCCAGTGTTGCTGGAGGTGGTCCTTTCTGATCTTCCTGGTTGTATCGTGGGTTTATGCTCAGTATGTCCAAGATAGTGGTGGTGTTCATCTTCACCCCAGGAGCGTCATTGTAGCAGTCACTTTGAAGCTTCGTGCACAGGTGGGAATTCCTAAAGGGGTCTTAAGGTTAATCTGTAAAGTCTACAATTATGGTAAAGAAGCATTGGGGAGGGGTTTTGCAGCTCAGTAAATATGTTTCCTCTCTTATCTCATTCTATTTTCTTAGGGTGGCCCATGGGGTAATCATTTGCCCCAGGGTGTCATGCCAGAGGAGTGGAAAATTTACAAAGTGTCTTCTGCATGGAAAATGGAGTCAGTTTGGTTCACAGGCCTAGCCTTACTCTGTTTCAGTTTGGCAATTCCTCAAAAGTTATACATAGACTTGCTGTATGACCCAACAATTCTACTCCTAGGTATAAATTCAAGTGAATTGAGAACATGTCCACACAAAAATTTGTACACAGAGTTCTGGTCAAGATAGCAGAATAGGTGGTTCGCAGCATCACTCTCTGCCACAAATCTAATGATGTACAACTATAAAACTGTAACAACAGCCAAGTCGGGGTGGCTGGAGTTCAGGGGAAGAGGAGGAGAGACCTATGGAGTACATGAAGGGGAAGAACCCATGATGATCGAAAGAAAAAACTGCTCAGAGAAGTTCAGGCTTCAGCTTCTTTAAGGCTGGAACTGCTGAGCACGTGGAGTAGGAGCCGGCGGAAGCCGCAAGCCCTTTGGATAGATTTGCTTGGAGGCGGCAGGGGAGAAGAGGACATTGGTGGCGCCAAGACAGCAAGACCACTAATAATGTTCCCATGGACCCACACAGGAGTGAGGAACAAGAACAGCTGAAAAAGGGGAGCCATTCAGAGGCCGGTGAGTCAATGCAAGGGAGCAGCACAGGGCACATCCCATGGTACGTGTTTGGAGGACTGGCAGTGGGGGAGACAGGCCCACTGAGAGAACACTGGGGCACAGCAGGGACAGCTGATCCTCTCCCCAATCAGTGCAGGACCACTCAGAGGAGACCGACTGGGAATGCAGAATTGCATGGGGTGCAGTTTGATGAAAAGATTCAGGCCCAGATCAGAGCTTATACAACCCAGGTGTACCTGGTCCCTGGTGAGCCAGGAGTACCTATAAGGTCAACCATTAAAACCTGAGCTGCACAAAAAGTCTTCCCTAAGGAAACAGCAGCAAAGCAGCAATTTAGCTCAACANGAGGCCGGTGAGTCAATGCAAGGGAGCAGCACAGGGCACATCCCATGGTACGTGTTTGGAGGACTGGCAGTGGGGGAGACAGGCCCACTGAGAGAACACTGGGGCACAGCAGGGACAGCTGATCCTCTCCCCAATCAGTGCAGGACCACTCAGAGGAGACCGACTGGGAATGCAGAATTGCATGGGGTGCAGTTTGATGAAAAGATTCAGGCCCAGATCAGAGCTTATACAACCCAGGTGTACCTGGTCCCTGGTGAGCCAGGAGTACCTATAAGGTCAACCATTAAAACCTGAGCTGCACAAAAAGTCTTCCCTAAGGAAACAGCAGCAAAGCAGCAATTTAGCTCAACAACACAGCTCAAGTACTGGTTCCCACAGGAAGTTTGCCCATTTTAGAAGCAAAGGACAGGGTCGAGCCCGTGGCACACTCGGGAGAGTGCAGTGCTGGGAGTGCAGCAGCGCTCCCGCAGCGGGTTCAGATCCTATATAGGGATGACTGGTGTGCTCACAGCGCTCACTGGCTGAGTGCGGTGCAGACAGTCACAAAAAAAGAAAAAAAGAAGCAAAGGAAAAAAATTAGTTCTGGCACAGGGAAATGGAACCCCTGCCCACAACCAGGTGCACCGCTAGCACCTCCAGGCCCACCCGGGGACCTGGGGTACGGAGCCAAGAACCAGACCCCCCCACACAACCAGGCACACCACCAGCACTAAGGAGCATGCCTAAAACATCACCTCCATGTGGGTGGCCCACCACAGCCATCACAGTAACCCCGGCTACCATGAAAATGGCTAGACATCACAACCATCACACAGATGATTCGCCAGCCTCTAGAGTGCATTGACACAAGGAGAGTCACCAGCAGAGACCATAGAAAAGAATAGGATGTCTCTCTCCACAAAGCCCATTCCAGAGTGAAAGAAGAAGCATCTACTCTATGATAATATTTGGGGACATGAACATATCTTTAAGTATTGGACAGATCATCTAGGCAGCAAATCAATAGAGTAACCATTACTCTTTCAGAGGGAGAGAAGAAATCTAGGGTTATCACTGGTGGGAGGGGGAAGAAGAGGGGGATGGGGAGAGATTGGACAAGGGGCATAAAGAATAAGTACAATTTGTAACAATGTATATACTAGTAATATTGATTTGATCAACATAGGTCAACACTGAATCCCAAAAATATGTAAAATGTTTATGATTCAATAAAAAATAAATAAATAAATAAATAAATAAATAAATAAATATAAATACATTGGGCCAGACTGTTAGCTCAGTTGGTTAGAGCACAGGCTTGTAATACGAAGGGCACAGGTTCAGATCCCCGTGCTAGCTACAAGATAAATAAATAAATAAATATAAAAACACAGATGTGTTAAAAGTAGAGAGATAGGAAATGATACACCATGTTAACATTAATCAAAAATAAAACTGGAGGAGCTTTATTAATTTCAAATTGAATAACCTTCAAAACAGTAATAAAGAGAGGAATTGAATAATCATAAAAGGGTCAATTCTGCAAGGAGGCATACCAATCCTAAACATGTTTGCCCCTAACAACAGAGAACCAAAATAAACAAAGCAAAAACTAATAGAATTACAAGAAAAAATAGACAAATCCACTACTATAATTAGTGACTTGAATACTACTCTTTCAATAATTGATAGATTCCACAGATAGAAAACCAGTAAGGATCGAGTTGATCTGAACAGTATTATTAATCAGAAGAATAAATAATCTTTTCCACCTTATATGGAAGATTTACTAATATAGACGAAATTGTGGACCATAAAATACACCTTAATAAACTTAAAAGAATAGAAGTCATGCAAAGCATGTTCTCAGATCACAATAAAATTAACTAGAAATCAGTAAGAGAAAGATAGCCATAAAATCTAATATATTTGGTGATTTAACATCTCGTTTCTAAATAATTCATGGGTCAAAGAAGTGAAGAGAAATTTTAAAATATTTTGAACTAAGGAAAAGTGAAAATGCAACTTATCAAAATTTGTGGAATGCAGTGAAAGCAGCACTTCGAGGGAAATTTATAGTATTGAATGCATATATTAGAAAAAAAGAAAGGTCTAAAATCAATAATATAATCTTCCACCTTAGTAAACTAGAGAAAGAAAAGCAACTTTAGCCTAAAACAAGCAGAACAAAATAAATAATAAAAATAAAAGCAGAAATCAATTAAATTGAAAATAAGAAAATAGTGGGAAAAATCAACAAAGCACAAGATGATTCTTTGAAACATCAAAAAAATTGATAAATCTCTAGCCAGGCTAACCACAAAAGAAAAAAAATAAAAGAAGATACAAGTTACCAATATTAGAAATGAAATAGATATTATTCCTCTGATCCCATGAACATGAAAAGGACTGTAAGAAACACAATAGCAGCCCCTATGCCCACAAATTTGATAATGTAAATGAAATGGACCAATTCTTGAGTGACGCCATCTACCAAAGCTCACACAAGGAGAAGTAGACAATCTAAATAGGGCTATAACTGTTAAAGTCATTGAATCAGTGATTGATTATCTTTCAAAAAAGAAAGCCCTGGACATAGATCATTTCACTGGTAAATTCTACCAAATATTTAAGGAAGAAATGGTAACAATTCCTTGCAATCTCTTCCAGAAAATAGAAGCAGGGGGAACACTTTCTAACTCATTCTGTGAGGACAGAATAATCTTAAGACCAACACAGATAAAAACATTACCAGAAAGGAAAACTACAGACCAATCGCTCTCAACACAGATGCAAAAAAACTCAACAAAGTACTAACAGATCAAATCCAACAATGAGTAAAAAAATTACATGCTACAATCAAGTAAGATTTATTCTAGGTATCTGGCTCAACATTTAAAAATCAATTAATTTAATCCATCTCAACAACAGGCTGAAGATAAAAGTTTTAAGGTTATAACAATTGCTGCAGAAAAGCATTTGACAAAATCTAACAGCCATTCACAATTAAAAAATAAAACAAAACAAACCTCTCAGCAAACTAGGAATAGAAAAGAACATCTGCAAATAGATCTACAGCTAAAATCATACTTCATTATAGGAGAAAATTTAAGTGACCTAGGGTTTTCTGGTACAACATCAAAACCATGAGAAAAACTTGGTAGGTTGGACATTATTAAAATTTTTAAATGTCTGCTCTGTGAAAGAACTACTACAAGAATACTGAGAGAAAATATTTGCAAAACACATATCTGATAAAGGATTTGTATCAAAAATACATAAAGAACTTGTAAAACTCATCAGTAAGAAAGCAAACAATGCAGTTTTTAAATGGGCAAAAAATATGAACAGACATCTCACCAAAGAAGATTCACATATGGCAAATAAGCATATGCACAGACACTGAACATCATTTGTCATTAGGGAACTAAACAACAAATTAGAACAATGAGATGCCATTGCACACCTGTTATAATAGCTAAAGTACAGAAAACTCACATTACCAAATGCTGGTGAGGATGTGGAGCAATGGAAACTCTTTTGCTGATGGAAATGCAAAATGATACCATCACTTTGAAATACAGTTTGGCAGTTTCTTATCTTACAAAGCTAAGTATAGTTCTATATGAATGTTATGATTGCTTTTTCTATTTCTGTGAAGAATGTCATTGCTATTTTGATGGGGATTGCATTGAATCTGTAGATCATTTTGGGTAATATGGACATTTTCACAATGTTTCTTCCAATCCAAGAGCATGGAATGTCTTTCCACCTTTTTGTGTCCTCTTTGATTTCTTTCAGTAGTGTTTTGTAGTTACCAAGCTAAATATAGCCTTAGTATTAGATCCAGCAAGCATACTCCTATGTATGTACCCAATTTACCAGAAAACTTATGTCCACATAAAAAATTACACACAAATATTTATAGCAGCTTTATTTTTTTGAATAAAGCTTCTTGCTAGAAGCAACCAAGATAGCCTTCAATGGGTAAATGGATAAACTATGATGCATTCATAAAATGGAATATTACTCAGCAATAAAAAGAAATAAGTTATCAAACCCCAAAAAAGTACATGGGAAAACCTTAAATGCATTTTAATAAGTGAAAAAAGGCAAACTGAAAAGGCTATACTTTGTATGATTACAGGTATGTGGCATTCCTAAAAAGGAAAAGAATACAGTGTAATGAGCTGAAATGTATCCTCCCAAAATTCACATGTTGAAGTCCTAACCCCCAGTACCTCAAAATGTGACTATATTTGGAGACAAGGTCTTTAAGGAGGTAATTAAGTTAAAATGAAGTCATTAGGGTGGGCTGTAATCCAATACGACTGGTGCCCCTGTAAGAAGAGATTAGGACATAGAAATGCACAAAAGAAGGAACATGGGAAGACACAGGGAAAAGATCCATTACAGTAGTACAATGCATAATGACATTACACATTCGTCGTATACATAGAACTTGATAGCACAAAGACTGAAAATGTATGAAACAACCTCACTAAAGTGGGTGGGAGAAATGGTGCCGACCTAAGTAACTCTGAAAATGAATAGAGCCTTCATAACTAAAGGCAAAAGTGACTGTACAGAAGAACTAAACTCTAGTTAATAAAGTTGTCCCCCAAGTAGATCCAAGTTAATAATTCTGATACTGCTGCACTTTACACTGGAATTGAACAATTTAAGTAAGTGGATGGCAGATGGTAGGAGGACAGAATGATCCACATGGTTATGCATTAGAGGTGGAGACATCAGTAGGAACTCCTGTTTAGATTTACTATAAAGTTTAGATACAGATGGCTACATATAGAAATATTTACAGGTATGTGTATATTCACTTGCTAGTATATACCTAGTATATACTTTGTTGCTCTTTGAGCTGAGAAGACCTATAAAAAAAGAACCTCCAGTAGCAACATGAATACCTAGTGCCCCAGATCTTCTTGTTTTGTAGTGCCAGAAAGTAAAGTACAAAAACAGAAACAAAAGCAAAGAAAAAACAGAACAGCAATAATGAAGACAATGAAAGAAACCAACTTATTTTTATGGGAGTATGTCAAAGGGCACGAGAGATAACTAATAATGAAGACAATGAAAGAAACCAACTTATTTTTATGGGAGTACGTCAAAGGGCACAAGAGATAACTAAAAGAGTCCCAAATGGTTAAAGCTGGAATAATTTGAGCAACAAAATAATGCTGTTATATTCTAAAGTGTAAAATAAATATCCATGAGTCCTTAGCAATATAAATTATATATACATACATACATACATATATATAAAAGAATAACTTTGCTGTGGCGTAACCGGACAAATGCTACTTCAGTCAGGTGATCAGGATCAGCATCAACAGTCATAACGCATGCATATATATAAAAGAATAACTTTGCTGTGGCATAACCGGACAAATGCTACTTCAGTCAGGTGATCAGGATCAGCATCAACAGTCATAACGCATGTGGACAGAATGCACCCTTGATATTGTAAATGTAGAATAACGCTCACACTCATGCATACAATGCAGAACTTTTTTTTCCCTTTGTAGCTAGCCCTTAATGATTAAGATTGTATCTCAAGCAGAATCATGCAGAATCAAACATACTCCTGTCTCTCCTAATACATCTACCTACATAAACCCCAGCCTTCAGTTGATCAGTTAGGATTTTACCCTCTGTCTTCCAGTCAATGTCTTAGGAAATGAGAAAAATCCTTTCCTTTAAGTTCTATCTGGCAGGTGTGAGTGGTGACCCTGTAGCAGTGAGCATTCGGACCCACATGAGTCAGGGTTTCCCCCAACTAAGTCATCCTCTCACATGTTGGCTGACAGTCAAGTGGAATCTACATGACTCGTTCTTTACCAATATGTGATTACCTTTCTTCATGACTGTACTCTCCAAAACCCATAACC
>NW_007731322.1:65258-68453 GCF_000696425.1 Galeopterus variegatus | reverse complement strand
CATATATATAAAAGAATAACTTTGCTGTGGCATAACCGGACAAATGCTACTTCAGTCAGGTGATCAGGATCAGCATCAACAGTCATAACGCATGTGGACAGAATGCACCCTTGATATTGTAAATGTAGAATAACGCTCACACTCATGCATACACTGCAGAACTTTTTTTTCCCTTTGTAGCTAGCCCTTAATGATTAAGATTGTATCTCAAGCAGAATCATGCAGAATCAAACATACTCCTGTCTCTCCTAATACATCTACCTACATAAACCCCAGCCTTCAGTTGATCAGTTAGGATTTTACCCTCTGTCTTCCAGTCAATGTCTTAGGAAATGAGAAAAATCCTTTCCTTTAAGTTCTATCTGGCAGGTGTGAGTGGTGACCCTGTAGCAGTGAGCATTCGGACCCACATGAGTCAGGGTTTCCCCCAACTAAGTCATCCTCTCACATGTTGGCTGACAGTCAAGTGGAATCTACATGACTCGTTCTTTACCAATATGTGATTACCTTTCTTCATGACTGTACTCTCCAAAACCCATAACCCCAGTCTAGTCATCAGAAAAATACTAGACAAATCCCAATAGAAGGGCATCCTACAATATAGCAGAACAAAACTACTCAAACTGTCAAGATCATCAAAAACAAGAAAACCTAAGAAACTGTCAAAGCCAAAAGGAACCTGAGGAGACATGACAACTAAATGCAATGTGGTACCCTGGATGGGATCCTGGAACACACACACACAAAAATCCTAGGCAAAAACAAGTAAATCTGAAAGAACTATGGACCTCAGTTAATAATGATGCATCAATATTGCTTTTTTAATTGTAACAAATGAACTATATTAATGTAAGATGTTAAAAATAGAGGAAATTGTGGGCCGGCCCGGTGGCGCACTGCTATAGTGCACCACTTGGGAGCATGGTGGCGCTCCCGCCGAGGGTTCGGATCCCACATACAGACCGGTTCCTGCTCACTGGCTGAGCGAGGCATGGGAGCAACACCAAGGGTTGCGATCCCGTTGCCGGTCCCGGTCCGGTGCGGGGGCGACACTGAAGGTTGCAATCTGTTGCCGGACACGGAAAAAGACAAAAAAGGAAAAAAAATAGAGGAAATTGTGTGTGGGAGCTATATGGGAACTCTCTGTACTATTTACCCAGTATCTCTGTAAGTCTGAAACTGTTCTAAAAATAATCTCTAAATTAAAAAAATGAAAATCTAATGTGTATTTCTCAAAGAAGGTATGCAAATGACCAAGAAGTACATGGATAGATTCTCAATATCATTTAATCATTAGAGAAATGCAAATCAAAACCACAATAGATACTTCAACATACTCAGTAGGATGGATATAAAGAAGATAGACAAGTATAGACAAGTATTGCTGAGGATGTACAGAAATTGCAACCCTCATGCAATGTTAGAGGAATGAAAAATGGTTCAGCCACTTTGGAAAACAGTTGACAGTTCCTCAAAAATTTAAACATAGAGTTACTGCATGACTCGACAATTCCATTGTTAGGTCTATGCCCAAAAGAATTGAAAACATGTATTCACATAAACATAAGTATTTGTATAAGAATGTTCACGCTGCATTCATTATAGCCAAAAAGTGGAAACAATCCAAATGTCCATCAACAAATAAGTGGACAAACAAAATGTCAATGTTGTGTCCTTATAACAGAATGTTGTTTAGCCATAAAAAAGGAATGAAGTACTGATACATGCCACAACATGGATCAACCGTGAAAGCGTCATGCTAAGAAAGAAGCCAAATACAAAACGGCACATATCATGTGCTTCTATTTATATAAAATGTCCAGATAAGGCCAATTCTTAAAGAAAGTAGATTAGTGATTGCCAGAGGCTGGGAAGAGATGGGTATGAGGGTGGGCAGGTGATAGCTCAAGTGTACTGGGTTTTTTTTTTTTTTGGTGTAACAAATGTTCTCGAATTAGGTAGTGGTAATTGTTGCACAACCTTAGGAATATACTAAAACTCACTGAATTGTGCACTTCAAATGGGGGGATTTTATGATATTTAAGTTATTTCTTAATTTTTAAAAGTCTGATGTGCATTTTACACTTATCACGCATCACAATTAGGTGCTTAATATGACCATGCATTTGTCAAATTCTGTTTTATATAATGCAACTCTAGACTCTTGCTATTCAGATCAGAGTGAGTTTTGAAGACCAGTAGCATCAGTATCACCTGGGAGCTAATTAGAAATATGGAATCTCAGGCCCCAGCCCAGACCTGCTGCATTAGAATCTGCATTTTAACAAGATCCTTAGGTGATTTTTACGCCCTCTCAAATTTGAGAAGGCCGACTGTGATAATGTCGCTGTCAGCTGACCCTGCTGTGTAACTCTATGACTTCTCAACAGAGACAAAACCATTCTTTAGTTAGATCTAAATAACCCAATCAGCATTCCAATTCTTTTCTACTTACCTCTCACCCCACATTTCGGAATCCAATCTGCTTGTTTGCCCCTAATTGCTCCTTAGACTTTAGTCCACCCCTGACTGAGCGCACCAGATTGGGATTATTCCAAACTCAGGGTCACTGACTAAACTTAATCACAGTCTCTTTGTGACTGTAAATCTACTAGGGATGACTGTTTTGAAAACCATCCAACTTTGCTTACCCAGAGTTCTGTCCCCTGCTGCCAGGATGCTGTGGAAGAGCAGACACTTTATCCATAGTGTATCCAACAGTGTTGAGCAAACGGGGCAACTGTGGGTCAGATATTTTCTATGTTAATGGAAGGAATGTGTGCTAATTTTACAAACAATTCCTCACATTCCGCATCACCCTTCTCCATATTAAGGACAAAAAAAAGAAAGAAAGAAAAGTGGAGGTACAGAGTGCCTCCTTTTTGGTTTTCATTTATATTTTAGTTTTGCTTAGAGCAAACTGTAGTGTGTTTTTTCAAGGGCACTCCTTATTCATTAAAAACTATTCTAAAGAAGTTTAGAAAACATTTTCACATTTACTGGGAAGCGATTGTGTTAGTAAAGCACACTCAGCTCTAGTCCTTTTCCTGTTACTATGGAGTAGGAAATTTCAAACAAAACACAATTGATATTTACAGTGTTGGGGAGTTTCCCTTTTTAATTTGTGTATTCTAAACTCACTTTCTCTATTTCACCAGAGCTTTTGTGTTTTTTTTTTAATCTGAGCAATACAGA
>NW_007731322.1:63276-64306 GCF_000696425.1 Galeopterus variegatus | reverse complement strand
GCCAGATGCAGCTGTCCCAGATTCATAAGCCAAATAAACCTCTCTTCTTTGTAAATCACCCAGTTTCAGGTATTCTGTTATAGCAACACAAAACAGACTAAAACAATTGGTATACTTAAAATAAAAATATATCATAAGTACTGTAAGTATATTCATTCTTTTTCCATATATGAAGGGCTTCCTTTATACATTGAACTAAGCGGAATAGGATGGAGAGTACAGAAATGCATGAGACAAGTGCCTGCCTTCCAAAGGTATGAAATATACTAAGTAGATATACATAATGCTGTAGAGCCCAAAAATACAGGAGAAAATTAGAGGTGGACAAAAAGTATTTTATTTATTTATTTATTTTTATTGAAACATAACTGATTATACATATTTGTGGGGTACAGAGTTGAATATCAATGCCTCTGTACAATGTGTGATGATCAAATTGGGATAATTTGCATATTTGTCATTCCAAAATGTAATCATTCTTTGTATCCATTAATCAACTGCTTGCTAACTCTTCCCCCCTCCCCCTTTCTCCCCTCTAGTAACCATTTTTTAGGTTCTTTGTGATAACAGTGGAGGAGAGGTGAGTCACCCCAGCACAGGGGAAGGAATGGATGATTGAAAAAAGCTGCTGGGAGAAAGTAGCTTTTCAGCTGAAACTTGAGGGTGGGTAGAATTTGGAAAAATGCCAACAACATTGGGACACAGAATTCTATGGAAAGGGAAGAACAAGTTTTAAAACAGCCATGGGAGAGGGTAAATAAAATATGAATCAACTTCTGAACTAGAAACAATTTTATTAACTTTATCATACAGGGGTTGTGACCAATTGCAATTGAGTGCAAAGAGGAGGCAAGCAAAGTTGAATTGGAAGGAAAGAAAGAGTTGGAGAAGATAGATTTAGAAATTTTATTTTTAGGAAAGTGAAATATTCTCCTAGCCTTGAATAACCTGCTCACCATTAAATATAAATGAACAGTTTTACAAGTTTTTGTTTTTATTCTGTGGTAGTCTCCTGAACTCTGCAGGCAAC
>NW_007731322.1:61439-62233 GCF_000696425.1 Galeopterus variegatus | reverse complement strand
CTGACATTTTAATGAATAGTTTTCTAGAAACACAGGGCCTTTATGCATCTTCCAGGACAAATTAACTTTTGTCTAAGGAAAAACTCAGGAACCTAGATAAGCAAACATTTCATACTTTAAAATATTTTGTGGTTGTAATTCATGCACAGTATGCAAGCATCTTTGGTTTTTTCCTCATAAAAATAATGTAATGCTAAAAAGAGTTGATTTTTCTCAATCCTCCAAATGTATTTATCTTTTTTTTCCCCTTATATTGTCGAGCATTATTTTTGGCAGATGATGTTGAAACAGAAAGTGTTTAGTTTAACCACTTGGGCAGCTGTGGGTTCTCTCCTTTTCTTTTCTATTAATGAATAAGCACTTCCTTGCAGCAAAGAATGGAACTGAAGTTAGCATTTAATTGAGAATGTAAAAATTTTGAAAAAAAACATGTATCTAAGTGGGAAGAAAAATGCCCTTGGGAAGTATATTATATTTATGCCTCTCACGTAGACAAGCCATCTCTGCACCTGTTTTCAGAAGGGAAGAATTCCAGGTCATATACAATGAACAAACTTCTCTTTTCAAGTTGATTGTTTCTAAATGTAGCTCAACATAATGGATCCTCACAGTTTGTGTTTTCTTTTCAAGGAAACACAAAAATCTGTGTTGGTCTTGTTTTGCATGTATAGTCACAGCCACTTCAGAATATGTGTACATCTTTCTTCTCAAAAGTTTTATTATTAACCATAACGGTTAACTCTTTCTCTTCCTCCTATCATTAACCATGTCTACTTAATATCATTTCTTGTTGA
>NW_007731322.1:55217-60574 GCF_000696425.1 Galeopterus variegatus | reverse complement strand
CTTATTTTCCACAAAACTATTTTGGGGCAAATGGTGATTGCCTGAGGAACCAGGAGTACATTAGACTCTGATTCAATATTGTGCTCATAATAGATGGAGATTTTAAGTTCATGAGGACAGCCATCACTGTGGATCCCAATGGGCCACTCAGGCTTTGTTGCAAAGTGGTGATGATACCAATACTTCATAACCCCCAGCAACAATCAGAACTTGTTCCATCCAAAAGAACAATCATATTACTTGTAAAACATGGCCTTTTGAAAATGCATGAAAGACCAAACTTCACAGTTGCATAAGTGGATGAAAAAATATAAGTAACGAAGAAGTGTGTTCATAATAGGATATTTTAAGAATCTTCAGGGTATTACTTCTTTCTTTAAGATGAAAGAATACTAAAGTTTGAAGGAAACACCCTAATTTTAAAAATTGAGGAATGACCTATGGAGGGGATAGAAATTTTTGTTCAACCAAACACAAACTGTTCTACAGCCTGTAGAAATCTTCAGAGGAAGTGTGCATCAGAAAGCAGTATCAATTCCCCAGAGTCCTGCTCCTCAGAGAGAACAGTGTAGTATTTTGCAATGGTTTCTTCCAGTGTTTTTGTTTGTTTAGTTGTTGTTGTTGTTGTTTAATGCATACATATGCATATGCTTACATATTTTTTATGAAGTTGAAGAGGTTTATTATAATTTTTTCCTTAGCAATTTGGTACTAGACTAATGAGTAAGCAAATGGGCCATTCGAGTTTTAATCCTGTTTAATGCATACATATGCATATGCTTACATATTTTTTATGAAGTTGAAGAGGTTTATTATAATTTCTTCCTTAGCAATTTGGTACTAGACTAATGAGTAAGCAAATGGGCCATTCGAGTTTTAATCCTGTGGGAATGGGGATTTTGCACACAGCCTGAAGTATGTAGGAAGGACAAAATGTCATCTGAGAGTGGAAAATGCTGACCTATAGGGAAAAAAAAGATTTAAAAAAAAATTTTATGATGAATTAAGATGGTTAGCTCATCTTAAAATAGACCACCTTGTTTCATTTGAAATTTCATTAAGTGACTGATTTTCTATTGTGCTTTGCTTTAGCTGCTACTCAAATAAAGAGAATTTCTCAAAGTCCTTGATTGATATGTGGTCAAATTCTTCAATGCTTCAATGATGAAGTACTACCTTAAAGAGAAATTCTCATGTAAAAAGGACAAAGAAGACAACTTGATAAAGGTGTGTGTGCATGTGTGTCTGTCTGTGCGTACTTGTACCTGTGCATGGACAATAGCTCCACTTCAATGAATTTAATAATGTAATCAAATTCTCTGCACATTTTTGCTTAACTTATTTCCCCAGTCATTCAACTCCAAAATATTATTCTGTATAGCTCCCATTTTGATCAAAAGGCAGATACTCAAACTGAAAGAGGAAACTCTAGGCACATGGCATACAATGGTACTTCAAAAAGTTCATGGAAAGATTCGTATTATCTTTTAACTCTATCTTCGCATGAACTTTTTGACATATCCTCGTATATCAGTGATCAAAAGTAGACCAAGACTTCTGCCTTTGTGATTTTACAATTTAGTGGGGAAGAGGTGAAGAAAAATTAATAATATTAAACATAATTTTATATTTTAAGAAGGTAAGCACTATGTGGGAAGAAAGTAAACTAGAATAAAGGAAATCAATTGTTAGTTGGGGTTTGGGGCCATTTTAAATAGAAAGGTAATATTTGAGCAAAAACTTGAATAAGGCGAGAGAGGACGTCATGCAGCTATCTTGAGGCATAGTGATCCAGGCAGAGGGAACCACCCATGCAAAGGCTCATTGCTGAAGCATTCCCAGTGTGTTTGAGGAATAGCAAGGAAGCCAGTGGGCGGGGAGCGGAGTGAGTGAGGGGGAAGAGTCACAGGAGAGATATCAGAAAGATAATGGGGTGGAGGAGGACAAGTTAAATGGTGTCTTTTACTCTGAAGGAAATGAGAACAGCAGGGTGATTTGCCTAATTTACACTTTAAAAGGATTGCTCTGGCTGTTGTGTTGAGAATTGGCCATATGGACGCAAGAGTAGAGGGAGGGTGACCAGTGAACAGGCTTTTGCACCAATCCAGACAATAATGGCAGCTCAGACCAGGATGGTAACAGTGCAGGTGGAGAGAAGTGGTCAGATTTTGACTATACTGTGAATGTCGATAAACAGTACTGGTTCTCCGATGGGTTGGAGGTAGGGCATCTGAAAACAACAGCAATTAGGGGCGTCTCCACAATTCTTGGCCTGAAAAGCTGGAGGAATAGAGTTGCCATCAACCAAGAAGAAAATTGAAAAAAGGGCAGCTTTGGGGGTAAATAAAATGTTGAGTTTTAGATATGTTGAGTTTGAGGTGTATTGAACATCTAAGTAGAGATATTGACAACCTGGAACCAGCAATTCAGATATAAAACATAATCTGTGATCCCCAGCACATGGTCACCAGTATGGTTTTGGTCATGAAATGCAGAGACACCAGAGTATTTTCATTATTTTAGCTACCAACTCTTGATAAAAATTATACTAAGAAATAATTTGGCAAAGTTAGAAAAGCTGAGATTTTAATACCCATTCTTCCAGCTGGGTTATCCTCCACCAGTTTCTAATGTCTGTGAGTTTCCATAATTCCATCAATAAAATGGAATGTTTAAAGTCAGGTTCCCAAGAATCAGAGATTGAGATGGGGATTTTGAGTGAGCAATTTATTGGAAGTGCTCTAAATAGAAAGGTGGGGGAGGAGAGAAGCGGGATAATGCAGGGAAAGGGGCTAAGAAAGGCTGTGGTTTTAGCTAAGTCAAGCTTCATAGAGAGTAGAATGGTGGTTGCCAGAGGCTGGGAAGGCCAGGGGGGGGATGGGGGCCAGTGAGAGGTTGGTTAACAGATATAAAATTATAGTAGAAAGGAGGAATAAGATCTAGTGTTCTATAGCACTGTAAGGTGACTAAAATTAACAATTTATTATATACTTTCAATTAGCTAGAAGAGAGGATTTTGAATGTTCCCAACACAAAGCAATTATAAGTGTTTGAGGTAATGAAAAAAAAAAAATCAGTGGTTGCCAGGGTTTCAAGGAAGGAGGGAGACAGGGATGAATTGGTGGAGCACAAAGGACTTTTAGGGAAGTGAAATTATTCTGGATGATACTTTAATGGTGAATACGTGACATCATGCATTTAGCAAAACCCATAAAACTGTACAACACAAAGAAGGAATCCTAATGTAAAATTTAGTTAATAATAATGTATCAATTTTGGTTCATAATTATAACAAATGTACAACACGAATGCAGCATATTTATAAATAGGAGATACTGGGGGGAGGAGGGCAGGGGTATGTGAACCGTATACACTTTATGCTCCATTTTTCTATAAACCAAAAATGGCTATAAAAATAAAGTCTATTACTTAAAACAAAGAAAAAATAAATAAAGCTAATCTTCAGCCTGATACCATGTGCAGCTCTGGAGCTGGAATTACACCACAGAGTTGGTCCCACCTTGACACAAGGAAACCAACAGCATCTCTTATGTGGGGGTCATAATAGATTCCATCAAGTTTGTTGTGAAACTTAGGAAAGTATAGTCATTTTCACATAGTAGGTCTGCAAAAGCTTCTGGCCTTCTTTCATTACCGCTTTATGTTAATTGTAAGTAACTGATAGATGTATTTCTTTCTCTATTGATCAATGAATGGCTTGCTGGGTTCACTTCTCATTGTATACAGTTCTATCATCATTTTCATTCATTAGAATTCTCTTACAAAGTTAGTTACTCTCATATTTTAAAACACAGCCCATTTCTTCAGTGATAAAGCTATGAGTATATTTTTCTTACACAGGTACTTCAAAAACAAAGACTGGCAAAGAACTCTTTCCACCTGTGCTGGGCAGAATACTTTAATTCCACAATCAAACATCTGCTGCATATCAAAAATGTTTTGTTTTCTTATAAGAATACTGTCTCTCAGTGAAGAAAAGAAATAGTAGGTTAAGAAATGGATGAATGGATTCTAAAACATTAAAATTATTGAGAAACACAGGCATTTGACCATAACATCAGAAAAGGACACAATGGAACATGTGCATAGTCAAGAAGTAATTTGACAAGTAAAATCAGCCTTGATTTGTAAAATATCATAATGCTAGCAATCAACTTTGTACTTTCTCTCTGTCCATTTTCTTTTTTTTTTTTTTTTTTTTTTTTTTTGTCTTTCTTACTGACCGGTAATGGGATCGCAACCCTCAGTGTTGCTCCCACACCGCGCTCAGCCAGTGAGCAGGAACCGGTCTCCACATGGGATCTGAACCCTCGGAGGGAGCGCTGCCACGCTCCCAGGCAGCGCACTCTCCAGTGGTGTGCCACTGGGCCAGCCCTCTCTGTCCATTTTCTATGGCAACAGGACAGTGTGTTTGTTCTGCTTACCTGAGAGTGACGGTTTATAAGAAAATTATTTTTCTTCTCCCATCTTTGTCAAAAATCATTCTAAAATCACCCTAAATTGTGTGCCTTTGCATGTCTGCAAATAGATGATTAAAATATTTATATTCTTGGCCCCAAGGGGGTACTAGGTGGGGTGGGAGCCTAGTGGAGCGGTCACCTCCAGCTGTGAGCCACTCAATCCATTTACACTGTGGGACACAAAAATATTACTTGTGCTGTGACCCAAAGTGCACAGGCTGACAAAGCACTGGGCGAGCACTGTAGCTGAAGGAGATATAAAAGTCTGAGCTGAATGTACCTTGACCCAGTGTCTTAGCTTAGTTTTCTCCTTTGTAAAAACTTAAAAGTATCTACCGAGGGTATTGCCGTAAGAACTAAATCATTTCTATATGCAAATCACTTAGCATGGTGATATTTAAATGTGATACTGTGAAATACATATTCCGTCTTAGCTTCATCTTCCTAATACACTGCTCTTAAAATTCCTAGAATCTCAAGAGTGTAAAGAGTATGTGTTGTATGCTAATGGGATGAGTGGTAGCTTCAGGAAGGAGGCTGGTAGTGAGAAAGACCAAGGCAGGATTAGCAGGTTGGGACTTTCAGCCCCATCTCCCAGCCTCTGGGGAGGGGAAAGAGGCTGAAGATTAAGTGGATCACAAAGAGCCAGTGATTTAATCAATCATGCCTAACTAATAATACTTCCATTAAAAAAAAAAATGGGACTTTTAAGATGGCGATGGGTCTGGAGCGGCCATGCCAGGAGGTAGCGCGACCCTGAGAAGTGTGCGCTGTGATACCAGAATACTATTTGCATTTCCAAGAGCAACAAAAACCGAATAAATCTTTGAACAATGAACCTACAATGACAAACAAGCAACAACAGGTTCGAGGTTT
>NW_007731322.1:50524-52992 GCF_000696425.1 Galeopterus variegatus | reverse complement strand
CTGCGTCCAGGCAGGGGTTGCTGCAGCCTTAGGCTCCTTGCCTAGGACCCTGGGCGTGCTCTATTGCATTGTTCCAGGTGGAAGGGAAATATACAATTCTTTTAAGGAAATTTATAAGCCTAATTTCACATACTAGGAAAAAAGGCTAAAAATTAACAAGATTTGTATTCATCTCAAAAAGGAAGAAAAAAATTGTAATATAAAACCCAGGATGTAAAAGAAAAAAATTGAAAAATTAATAGCAAAAGTTAAACAAATTGAAAATCAACAACAATAAATAGGAACAACATAGCCAAATATTTGTTACATTATACCTATTTTGGTTGCACTTATAATTGAAAAAGAAGAGTAAAATTAACAATAGAAGGAAAGGGCCGAGCCCGTGGCACACTTGGGAGAGTGCGGCGCTGGGAGTGCAGCAGCGCTCCCGCTGCGGGTTCGGATCCTTTATAGGGATGACTGGTGCACTCACAACGCTCACTGGCTGAGCGCGGTGCGGCCGGTCTCCAAAAAAGGACAAAAAATATAGAAGGAAGGTAAATGGAAATATAACTACAGATCTTGCAGATATTGGTAGGAATATAACATTAATTACAACAACTCTAAGAAAAATTTTTGGTTACTTAGATAAACAAAAAATTTCCAGAACAATAAAACTAATATAAATTACTTGAAACAGAAAAAGAAAACCTAAAGAATAATTTAACTATTAGAGAAATTAAATCAGTATACTCACTTAACCAATAAAGACAAACACTAGCTGAAAGTGAAGTAATGGAAAAAAAAATTTCATGCAAATGGAAACCAAAAAATGATCTGGAATAGCTATACTTACATCATATAAAATAGACTTTGAATCAAGGAAAGTAAAAAAAGATAAGAAAGGTCATCATTATATAGTGATAAGGGATCGATTCAACAGAGGATATAACAATTTTAGATATATACACACCCTACTCTGGAGCTTCTAGTTATATGAAGTAATCACTACTGGACCTTACAGAAGAGATTGACTCCAACACAATAATAGCTGGGGACTTTATTACCTCACTCCCAGCAAAGGGCAAATCATCTGGACAGAAAGCTAACCAGGAAACATCAGAATTAATCTCTACTATAGGCTGACTTGACATAATGGACATTTATAGAACCTTTCATTTAACAGCTGCAGAATACACATTCTTCTCATAAGAACACGGAACATTCTGTAGAATAGACCATATGATACGATACAAAACAAGTCACAACAAAGTTTTGAAAATTGACATCATATTAACTGCTTTGTCTGACCACAGTGGGGTAAATCTAGAAATTAACAACAAAAGGGACACTACAAACCACATGAATACATGGAAATTAAACAATAAGCTCCTAAACAATGAATGAGTCAAAAATTCAAGAAGAAAATTAAAAAATTCCTGGAAACAANCCGAACTGAAGAAGTTATTCAGCGAAATAAAAAACACATTGGAGAGTTTAACCAGCAGGATTAAAAAAATTGACAAACCACTAGCACGGCTAACAAAAAAAAGAAGAGAGAAGATTCAAATAACAAAAATTAGAAATGAAAAAGGTGATATTACAACTGACCCAACCGAAATACAAGGAATCATCCGAGACTACTATAAACAGCTATACGCCAACAAGTTCGAAAATCTGGAGGAAATGGATAAATTTCTGGACTCACACAAGCTTCCAAAACGAAACCAAGAAGATATAGAAAACCTGAACAGGCCAATAACAATAAAGGAGATTGAAGCTGTTATCAGAAAGCTCCCAACAAAGAAAAGCCCAGGACCAGATGGATTCACAGCAGAATTTTACCAAACATTCAAAGAGGAAATGACACCAATTCTTTACAAACTATTCCAAAAGATTGAAACAGAAGCAAAGCTTCCAAACACATTCTACAAAACAAACATCATCCTGATACCAAAACCAGATAAAGATATAACCAAGAAAGAAAACTACAAAGCCATTTTCTTTGAGTTATAGGGAGATCTGACATGCCGGGCAGAACATTCCTGAAAAACAGTGTGTTACCAACCCCTCACCATTAGGCTGTTATAGTAGGTCTATGAAGTGCATGTCATATTATTTAAATTATTAAAAAGTATTAGAAATTATTTCAGATATGCAAAAAAATAGGGCAAATAGTATATTTCTCAGACAAACAAAAACTGCGGGAGTTCATCACCACACGACCACCCTTACAAGTAATTCTCAAGGGAGTACTGGGATTGGATCCCGGAAGATAATTACCACTCCCATAACAATCCAAGTAAAATAAAAACCCACTACTATAATAAAAATCACAATCATGAAAAGAAAACAAATGAACAAAATCACTAGCTGCAACCTAATGAACCAACAAACACAGAAAACAAATAGCAAAACAGAAACCAAGGAAAAAATACCACTCAAGAAAACCAAAAAAATAATTAAATGTTAGGAATAAAGCAACACCT
>NW_007731322.1:47486-49795 GCF_000696425.1 Galeopterus variegatus | reverse complement strand
ATACCAGTTCTTCTCAAACTCTTTCAAAAAATTGAAGAGAAGGGAATACTTACAAACTCCTTCTATAAGGCCAGCATTACTTTTATGCCAAAACCAGAAAAAGACAACCTCAAAACTACAGAACAATATTCCTAATGAACACAGACTCAAAGATCTTCAACAAAATACTAGCAGACAGAATCCATCAACACATTAAAAAGATCATACAGCACAATCAAGTGGGATTCATCCCAGGGATGCAGGGATGCATCAACATATTCAAATCTATAAATGTGATACATCACATCAACAGAATGATGGAAAAATCTCCTATGATTATTTCAATAGATACAAAAAAGCCATTTTATAAAATCCAACACCTCTTCATGATAAAAACCCTCAACAAATTAGGTATAGAAGGAACATACCCCCAACACAATAAAGGCCATATATGACAAACTCACAGCTAATATCATATTGAATGGCCAAAAATTGGAGGGTTTTCCTCCAAGATTAGGAACAAGACAAGAATGCCCACTTTCCTCACTCTCATTCAACATAATACTAGAAGTTCTAATCAGAGCAACAAAGCAAGATAAAGCAATAATGGGCATTCAAATAAGAAAGGAGGAACTCAAACTGTCCCTATTTGCAGATGATGTGATCCTATACCTAAAGAAAACCCTAAAGACTTCACCAAAAAATTCCTAGAACCAATAAATGAATTCAGTACAGTTGCCAGATAAAAAGTCAACATGCAAAAATCAATAGCCTTCCTACACACCAATAATGAACTCCAAAGAAGAAATCAAGACAGTAACCCCATTCACAATAGCCACCAAAGAAAATAATAATAAAAAAAATACCTAGGAGTAAATTTAGCCAAGGAGTTGAAAGACCCCTACAATGAAAACTGTAAAACATTGGGGGAAAAAGTTGAAGAGGACACAAGTAAATGCAAAGACATCCCATGTTCATTGGTCAGAAGAATTAATATTATTAAAATGTCCATATTATCCAAAGCAATTTACACATTCAACACAATTCCTATCAAAATACCAGTGACATTCTTCACAGAAATAGAAAAGATGATCTTGGAATTTGTATGGAACCACAAAACACACCCATATATTTAAAGCAATCTTGAACAAAAAGAACAATGTTGAAGGCATTACACTTCCTGACTTCAAAACATACTATAAAGCTATAGTAATCAAAACAGCATGGTACTGACATAGAAACAGACAAACTGATCAATGGAATATAATGGAGAACCCTGATGTAAATTCACACACTTATGGCCAACTGATTTTTGGCAAAGGTGCCAAAAATATACAATGGGGAAAGGACAGTCTTCAACAACTGTTGCTGAGAAAACTGAATATCCACATGCAGAAGACTGAAACTAGACCTCTATTTCTCACCATACACAAAAATCAACTCAAAATGGACCAGAGACCTTAATTTAAATTTGAGACCTAAAACTATGAAACTACTAGAAGAAAACAAAGGGGAAATGCTACACAAAATGGAAGAGGGCAGCATTTTTTTGAGTGAGACTACAAAGGCACAGGCAACTAAAGCAAAAATAGATAAATGGAACAACACTAAATGAAAAAGCTTCTGCACAGCAAGTGTCACTATCAACAAAATGAAGAGACAGCTTACAGAATGAGAGATAGTGTTTTCAAACTACACATAGGACAAGGGGCTAATATCCAGAATATGTAAGGAACATAACAAAAAAACCACAGAAATCATCCAGTTAAAAAATAGGCAAAGGACCTGAACAGACATTTCTCACAAGAAGACATACAAGACATACATACATACTGCAGGCACATGAAAAAATGTTCAGTATCACTAATCATCAGGGAAATGCAAATTAAAACAACAGTGAGATATCATCTCACTTCAGTTAGAATGACTATTATCAACAAGACCAAAAATAACAAATGCTGGTGAGGATGCAGAGAAAAAGGAACTTTCCTGCATGGTTGGGGGAGTGTAAGTTGGTATAGTCCCTGTGGAAAACAGTACTGAAGTTTTTCAGAGTTCTAAAAATAGATCTACCTTACAACCCAGCTATCTCACTACTGAGTATAGAGCCAAAGGAAATGAAATCAATATATGAAAAAGACACATACACTGCCATGTTCACTGCACCAATATTCACAATAGCCAGGAGACGAAATCAACCTAAATATCCATCAATGGATGAATGGACAAAAAACCTGTGGTGTATATATACACAATGTAATACTATTCAGCTATAAAAAAAATGATATCCTCTCATTTGCAGCAATGTAGGTGGAACTGGAAACCATCGT
>NW_007731322.1:0-46765 GCF_000696425.1 Galeopterus variegatus | reverse complement strand
ATTCTGACTGGTGTCCTTATGAAAGGAGATTAGGACACAGGCATGCACAAAGGGAAGACCATGTGAAAATAGTGCAAAGATGGACATCTAAAAGCTAAGGAGAGATGCCTCAGAAGGAACCAGTCTTGCAGACACTTTGATTTTGAATTGTGAGAAAATAAATGTTTGGTGTCTGTGCATAGAAAACACACACACACACACACACAATATTAGAAAATCAATGAATGAAATTTCAAACACTAGTAGATTAAAACTTAAAAATGTAGTAGATTCAGGAAAGACTTTGATAATTTTCAGCACCCATTTGTGATTAAAAAGCCTTAGCAAAATTGGAACAGACCAATAAATACTTGATCTAGGAGAAAACTATTCATGTTTGAAAGCTTTTCCTTTGGGTCTGAAAATAAGAAATGAGTCCCTGTTATCAGAATTTCTATTCTTCCTGGTAGAGATGGCACTATAGCAAGAAAAAGAAATAAAAGTCATAAAAATTGGAAAAAAAGAGATAAAGTGTCATCTGAGATCACTTGTTATATAGAAAATAATAAAGTGCAAATGAGTGATCATAATCAGTGAGATCTTTAGCAAGACTGATGGAAAAAGAAAAATAGAAACATATTGAGCAATTAGAAAACAAAATTTAAAATAGATATTTTTTTACAATAACATAAGATAATCAGGTACCTAGGGAAAATGTAACAAAATGTGTATAAAGAAAACTCAGAAGCCTTACTTAGGGATATTAAAGAAACACTAAATTGAGAGATGCCATATTTATTCTCTAGATGATGCAATTTTTAAAGATATCAGGTCTTCTTATACTAACCTCTATAGTTAGTGCAGTTCTACTCATAATCTCATTAATTGTGTTTTATTTTCATTGGAACTTGAACAGATAATTCTAAAATTATTTGAAAAATAATTAAAAAGAACAGGGATGCCGACAAAGAACATGTTGTATCAAATATATTTTAGATATCAAAACTTATTTGAAAGAAACAATAATTAAGAATTTAGAAATGCCAAAAAGATAGATAAATGGTACAAAATAGACGAGAGAAACTAGAACCAGACCATACTTACACAGTATGTCGATTTGCAACAAGGGTGGCACTATATTTCTAAATTATCCTGGAACCATGGATTAGCCATTTGGAAAAAAAAAATGCTGATGCTTGCCTCACACATTACCTCTGAGAAAAATATGGAAACATTTGAAGAGAGTCAAATTAAGAACTTATGTAAATTCCCCGAAAAATTACAAAAGCAAAAAGGCAGATCACACAGAATGACAGAAGATATTAGCAACATATATAATTATATAATGGCTCATATTAGTTATAAACAAAAATTAATACACACCAATAAGAAGGAAAACAATTGGATAGAAATATAGGCAAAAGAATATAGACTAATTTCATAAGAGAGAAAATTTATTAGAACAATAAACATAAACTACAGAGAATGCAAATTGAAACTCAATGCCAAGAGTTTTAGCTTCTGCAAATAGTGCTGGAAAGTGGTCAAACTCTGTTTAGGTAACAATTATAAAATTGCACAAAATATTCTGAAAACCTTAGAAGAAATTGGATAGTAACCCCAAAGAATCAGATTACTCAGAAGCGATTTACCTGAACACTGCAATGGCATTGGATTAGAATTTTGAGTTTGTAGTGTTTTTGTTGATAGATAAAGACTTATTACTGCTATTTTGTTAATTGTTTTGTGGTTGTTTTGTAGATCTTTTATTACCTTTTTTCCCTTACTGTCTTCCTTTGTGATGAAGTGATTTTCTCTAGTAGTATATTTTGATCTCATGCTATTTATTTTTAGTGTATCTATTACAAATTTTTGCTTTGTGGTTACCATGAGGCTTACAAAAAACATAGTTATAACAGAATAAACCAATAATAACTTGGAATAAAAAAAAGAGAAAAAAAAGAAGCAAACTCTGAACTTTGACATTCCCTGCAACTTTTTGACTTTTTGTTGTCTCTATTTACATTGCTTTATATTGCCTGGCTCTTATATAATTGTTGCCATTGATATTATCTTTAATTGGTTTGCCTCTTGTCTTCATAATAACGATATAAGTAGTTTAATCACCAAATTTACAGTATTAGAGTATTCTGCATTTGTCTGTATACTTATTTTGCAAGAGAATTTTATACCTTCATTTGTCTGTATACTTATTTTGCAAGAGAATTTTATACCTTCAGGTGTTTTCTTGTTGCGTGTTAGCATCTTCTTTCAGATTAAAGAACTCCCATTAGCGTTTCTTATAAGACAGGCCTGGTGTTAATGAATTTCCTCTACTCTTGTTTGTCTCGGAAAGTCATTATTTCTCCTTCATATTTGAAGGATAGTTTTTCTGGATATAGTATTCTTGGTTGACAGTCTTTTTCCTTTAGTATTTTGAATACTTCATTCCATTCTCTCCTAGACTGTAGGGTTTCTACTAAGAATTTTACTGAAACTGTACTGGAGCTCTGTTTAATGTTATGTGTTTCTTTTCTCTTATTGCTTTCGCTATTCTTTCTTTCTCTTTGATTTTTGACAATTTGGTTATGATGTACCTTTGGGAATTCCTCTTTGGGTTGAATTTGATTGGTGACCTCTGATCTTCCTGTTATCTGGATACTGTCATCTTTTTCCAGATTTGGAAAATTTTTAGCCATTATTTCCTTAAATGTGTTTTCTAGGCCTTTTTCTCTTTTATCTCCTTCAGGAACTTATGTATAGGTTAGTTTGCTTAATGGTGTCCCATAATTCTTGTAGGCCAACATCAATTTTTTTCCTTTAATTCCTCTGACTGGGTAATTTCATATATGCTCCCTTTTTTTTTTTTTTTTTTGTCTTTTTCCGTGTCCAGCAACGGATCGCAACCCTCAGTGTTGCCCCCGTACCGGACCGGGGACTGGCAACGGGATTGCAACCCTCAGTGCTGCTCCCGCACCTCGCTCAGCCAGTGAGCGGGAACCGGTCCGTATGTGGGATCCGAACCCTCGGGCAGGAGCACCGCCGCGCTTCCCAAGCAGTGCACTATCCAGTGCGCCACCGGGCCGGCCCCATATATGCTACCTTTGAGCTCACTGATTCTTTGCTCTGTTTGATCAGGTCAGCTGGTAAATCTTTCTATTGAGTTTTTCAGTTTAGATAATATATTTTTTATTTCTAGAATTACTATTTGTTTTTACAAATGATTCCATTTCTTTATAGAGTTTCTTATTCTGCTCCTAGGTTGATTTTCAAATTTTGTTTAATTGTTTACTATATTTTCTCATGAATACCTGAACTTCTTTAAGAGAATCATTCTGAATTACCCATCAGACATTTCGTAAATGTTCAATTCTTCTGGGTCCACTACTAGAGCTTTGTTAGTTTCTTTTGGTGGTGTCACATTTCTCTATTACTTCATAGTTCTTGTGTCTTTATGTTGATGCCTATACATTTGAGGAAATGGCCACCTCTTCCAGCTTTTGCAGGTGTTCTCTGGTGGTGTTAGACTTTTACTATTTAATATCAAAACCTGATCTCTGGCCTGCAATTATTTCCCGTTCTGGAAGGACTTATGGAGAGCACTGGAACTTTGACACTGTTGTGAAACTAAATTTCTGTCTTGCCATTCCTTTCTGGGCTGGGGAAGATTTACTGTGAGTAACAAAACTTAAATTCTGACCCAGAACATAACTGCTGCCATACTGGTTTTTCCTGGTCTGGTAAAGAATTATTGCAAGCACCAGAAGGTAACTGCTGACCTTTAAGTCACTTCCAGGTCAAGTGAAAACTCCACAGTATCACCTGGACTGTGTGAAAAATCCAGTCAGGGACTAGGTCTTTCCGTGGATTGTGCCCCCCGAAGCACTGTGGTGTTGGCCAGTCTCCTTCATATGACAGCCCTGCTGATTGGAACACAGATCAGCTGCCAAGATCAAGTATCAATACACCCCAAGAGTTCAGCCCAGCTGGAACTTTACATATTTCCGATTTGAGAGGCCCTGGTTGCTTCCTGTAAATTCCCAGACAAGTGGGTAAGTCTTAGCACCCACCTCCACATCCCTCCTCTCACCTCATAAACCATAGGTCCGGTGATCTTCTCCATGAGTGGCATTGTGCCTGCTTGGGGGAAGGGATGGAGTGGGTTGAAGTGATCTTTTCTCCCACTAGTCATGGCTTTTCTCTCTTCTGAGGGCTCAGGGATTTCTCTGCTCCCCTCCCCGCCACGAGTTCTGGTGAACTCAGGATGGCTATTTTGTCTTATAATCATCAGCAGTTGTATCCTTGTGATGGGGAGTGATGCTGGAGATAATTTATTCTATCTTCTTGGTGACATCCAGTACGAGACTGTAGTGTTTTTGCTTGCGGGCATTCTTCAGATCCTACAGCTCCAGTGAAAAACAAAATAAAAATAATATTACCTAGCCTTTCAAGCTTGAGTCAGCAGAAAACGGAGTTCAGGTCTGGTGACATGATTGGAAATTTAGAGAGGATATTTCGGAAAGAAGAGAGAGATGCAGAAGGATGAAAATCTAAAATCTGAGCATAAACTCTGCCCAAATACCAGGCTTATCACACAATTATGTAAGTATGGACCAGACTAGAGTCCTCTGTGGAAAAAGCAGAGAGAAATGAGTGAGAAATTTATTCTTGAATGGCTGTATTACATAGTATAAGGTTTATGAGATTTCTGAGCTTTTGACTGAATAAATTCCTCTACCCAGACATCAGGCATTGAATGATTTAAGATTAATGACACAATTCAGGGCTTACACTCTAAACTCTGAGTGATTCTCAGATACCTCCTTAATTGTCTTCGGATTGAGAATGTATGTATTTCTGTTTTAGTTTGAGTTCCTTGGATTGCAGAGCCTGAGAGAAGAATTTGGTTTCAGATACTCTATTTGGGAGGTGATCCAAGGAAGCAGGAGTGAGAAAGTAGAGAGAGTGAGGTAGGCAGGGAGGAAAAGCCAAAACAAGGAGTGTATGATGAAGGTCACTGTTGTAGCAAGAGCAGCTAGATTCCACTGGCACATGTGAGAAGCCCAGAGATTGCAGAGATTGCCTTCCAAAAGTGTCCATCTGAAGAATGAGGAAGGATGTTTCCGCATTTTAATTATAGCCTCCATTGGCTGGAGATTGCTCCTGAGGCTTTAACCACCCCATCTTGGATGTGCTTGTATGTGCACTGAGTAGGCTGCTGGTGACCTCCCGGAAGGAGTTGGGCTTTGGAAAATGAACTGAGCATTAAAGTGGAGATGTTAGTGTTTATCACTGGAAGCAGAAAATTGACTATATGAGTTAGAACCACACACCATGTATGCCCCTAAAATGAAAATTAGTGTAAGAGTATATAACATAGGTATCAAAAATATGTGCTATAATCCTCTACTCACACCACTGTACCTCACGGTGAGGGAAGATAAAATGTCATTATAAATCACACTATAAATAATTTCACTCTAGAAATCATTTTTATCATTCCTCTGTAAAATGCCCACATACATACTGGAATTACAAAATGAGTAGAACCAATTTTTTCTTTTTTTTTAGGGTGGGGTGGTTAGATCACACTTGGAGATTTCTGATTTGGTGTTCTTCATGTATGCTATCATAGGTTGTTTTTCCAGAAACAGATCCTGAGAAGAGGGTTTATTTTAAAGTGATTTTTTTTAAGGATGTGCTTTCAGAAGAAACTGGTAAGGGAGTTGAGGAAGCATGATAAGGAAAGGAGGAAAGCAAATAAGTGTGAAATTTCAGGAAAAGTCTTGGTTCTCCAGTGGATATTATTTAGTCATAATAGTATAAATATTTATTCATTTTTATATTTTGAAATCAGCATACAGAGTCATTAAAATTTAGCACTAATTTCAGAACACAGTGTCAATGTGCAGGTGACTGAAATGGGAAAACAAATTTTGGGAACAGTTGAAGAGAAGTGTGAACATGTATATACATTTATCCTCATTAAATAAGGGGTCATAATATAAGATGTTTTCTTATAAGATATTTATGAAGATAATTAAATTAAAATTAATTAGATGTGAGATGTACATTAAAGTTTCGAAGGTTAACAAAATAGAAAATCAAAACATAATTGCATTGAAAGAATGGGAGGAGGGAAAGAACTTATATTTTCCATAGCTAGAAACTTACAAAGATAAGAAATTGAGTTTTTTTGTGTGTGTCTTTTTTCGTGTCCGGCAACGGATCACAACCCTCAGTGTCGCGCCTGTACCGGACCGGGACCAGCAACGGGATCGCAACCCTCGGTGCTGCACCCGCACCTCGCTCAGCCAGTGAGCGGGAACCGGTCTGTATGTGGGATCTGAACCCTCGGCGGGAGCGCTGCCGCACCCCCAAGCGGTGCGCTACCAGGCCGGCCCCAAGAAATTGAGTTTTTAAGTAACAAAAGATGTTGAGGAGACTGTGAACTGAGCTAGCTATTACATCTTGTGATATAGACATGAACAAAGTATTAGAAAAATATATATGACCATTAATTAAAGAAATCAAAAACATGGTTGTTTGGGGGGTAAGATGTGTATTTATTCTCTGTGTTGCTAGAATAAAGTTGAGTAGCTTGTTGATAATAAATTAGCCTGTGAGTTTTCACTTTTACTCTGTTTATTGTTATATAACTTTCACAGATACTACAACGTTTTGTTGCCTGTTAGCTATGAGAAAATATTAATTTTTATTGTAAGTTTGCCACAGATTATTGAATTAAAACATTCTCTTTTATTATTTTTTACATTATTTCTATTGTAACATAGTTGTCTGTACATATCTGTGGAGTACAGCATTGAGTATCAATACCTGTGTGCCATATATGATGTTCTAATTAGGGTAATTAGTATATTCAACAATATACAATGTAATCATTCTTTTTGGCCCTTTACCAATTCCTCCCTTACCCCCCCCACCCCCTCCTTTCCCACTTCTGGTAACTCCAGTTCTGTTCTCTTCTTTTGAAAGTTCAACATATTACTGTGATTGCTGTATCTTTCTTCTTTTAAAAAAATTTGTTTACTTTTTAGCTCCCACTTATGAGTGAGGACATGCAGTTTTTCTCTTTCTGTGCCTGGCTTATTTCACTTAATGTGATTTTCTCTAAGTTCATCAGTGTTGCTGCGAATGGCAGTATTTCATTCTTTATTATGGCAGAGTAGTACTCCATTGTGTAGATATACCACATTTTCCTTATCCAGTCATTCTATTAAAACTATTATTATGAAAATATTAAAACCTATTTTCTTATTTTGATATTTAACACATTGAATTTTATTGTTCTGACCTTGCTACACTAAATTCAACAAATAAAATCTATATAGATCCTTTCAGGCATGGAAAAACTCCTGGTTTTCTTCTTGCATCAACTATATTTAACTTAATTAAACAGGGAAAATGGCAGAAATAAATTCTAAATTTTTCTTTAGTAAGTAAGGCATTTTATTTTCAAATACCAAGTTATTTCAATCATGAAATAGTTTAAGGAGTCAACAGTGGTTACCTTTTGGGAGTGGGGATTTAGATTTGTAAATGGTAGGTCTCTGGACCATTGTTTTCTTAATGTATCATTGACACATAATATTTATACAAATTTATGGGGTACAATGTGATGTTTCATTACATTTATACATTGCATAGTGATAAAATCAGGGTGATTAGCATATCATTCATCTTAAACATTTATCATGACCTTGTGATGAGAACATTAAAAAACCTGTCTTTTAGCTATTTTGAAATATGCATACTTTATTGCTAACTCTATTCATCCTAATATGCATTAGAACATCAGAATTTATTCATCCTATCACAACTATAGCTTTGCACCAGTTGACCAATCTCTTCTAATTCCCCTCCCTCCTCCACTCTCCCTGCTCTGGTAAGGACTATTCTATCCTTTAGTTTCATGGAAACAACTTTTTAGATTCCAAATATGTGTGAGATGATGCTGTGTTTGTCTTTCTGTGCCTGACTTATTTTACTAAACATAATGTCCTCCAGGTACATTTACATAGTCACAAATGATGGGATTTCATTGTTTTTTATGGCTGAATAGTATTCCATTGTGTATATATAACATATTTTCTTTACCCATTCATTTGTTGATGGTAATTTAGGTTTGTCAATTTTATTTATTTTTCAAAAAACCAACTCCTTATTGTTTTGATGTTTTGTATTTTATGTCGTTATTTTACTTATTTCTGCTCTGATTTTTATTATTCCTTTCCTTCAACTAATTTTTTGTTTAGATTGTTCTTGTTTTGTAGTTCCTTGAGGTTGTTTATTCAAGGTCTTTCTACTTATTTGATGTTGGCATTTATTGCTGTAAACTTCACTCTTAAAACTGCTTTTACTGTATCCTGTAGGTTTTGGTAAGTTGTATTTTCATTCCATTTGTCTCAAGAAATTTTAAATTTTTATTATTAATTTATTCAGTGACCCATTGACTGTTCAGAAGCATGTTGTTTAATTTCCATGTGTATGTGTAGATTTAAAAGTTTTTCTTGTTATCAATTTCTACTTTTATTTCATCGTGGTTGTAAAGGATACTTGATATAATTTCAGCTTTTAAAAATATGTTGCAACTTGTTTTGTGACCTACTACATGATCTGTCCTGGAGAATTTTTCATGTGCTGCTGTGAAGAATGTGTATTAAATAGCTTTTGGGTGGGATTATTTATAGATGCCTGTTAGGTCCATTTTGTCTAGGGTGCATTTCTGTGTTAATTTTCTGCCTGGGTGATCTATCCATTATTGAAGTGGGGGTAAAGTCCCTCATTATTATAATATTAGATTCTATTTCTTCCTTTAGGTTTATTAATACTTGCTTTATATATTTAGGTGTTCCAATGTTGGGTGCATATATATTTACAAATGTTATACTCTCTTGCTAAGTTGATGCTTTATCATTATCCAGTAACCTTATCTCTTTTTAAAGCTTTTGATTTAAAGTCTGTATTATTGGCCAGCTGCCAAAAAATATGTAAATAAAGTTGATATTATCTAAATATAGCTACTCCTGCCTTTTCCAACCATCTACCTTCAGCCTATGTGTACCCTTATGGCTGAAATAAGTGTCTTTTAAGCAGCATGTAGCTGGATCTTGCTTTTTAATGCATTCAGTAATCTATATCTTTTGAATGGGAATTTAATCCCATTTACATTCAAAGTTTTTTTTGAAAAGTGTTGCCTTACCTTGATATTTGGTTAATTGTTTTCTACTTTTCATAGATCCTCTTTTTTCTTTCTGTCTTCCCTTGTGGCTAAGTGATTTTCTCTAGTGGTATGTTTTGATTCCTTGCTTTTAATTTTTTGTGTATCTAATATAGGTTTCTGCTCTTTGGTTATTAGGAGGCTTACAAAAAACATTTTATAGTTATAACAGATTATTTTAAGCTGATAACAACTTAACTTTGATTAAAAAAAGAAACTCTACACTCCCCCCATTTAACATTTTTGACGTCATAATTTATATCTTTTTTGTATTGCCTGTCTTTTGACAAATTAATGTAGTTATTTTTATTTTCAATTTTTTTCTATTAGTATTCGTAATAAAGATATAAGTGGTTTAAGCACCACATTTATAGTATAAGAATATTCTGAGTTTGTCTGTATACTTACTTCTGCCAGTGAGTTTTATAGCTTCAGAAGTTTTCTTGTTGCAAAGTATCATCTCTCTCTCTCTATTTTTTTTTTTTTTTTGGTTTGAAGAACCTTCTTTAGCATTTATTGTAAGACAGGTCTGATGTTGGTAAATTCTCTCAGCATTTATTTGTCTGGGAAAGTCTACTTTCCTTCATTTATGAAGGATAGCTTCACTGAGTTCATTATTCTTGTTTGGTAGTTTTTTTTCTTTCTCAGCACTTTGAATATATCTTCCCTCTCTCTCCTGACTGTCAGGTTTCTGATGAGAAGGCTGATGCCAGGTGAATTGGAACCCTTGTGTGTTATTTGCTTCTATTCTCTCAGTGATTTAAGAAATTCTCTCTTTGTCTTTGAACTTTGACAACTTGATTATAATATATCTTGATATAGACTTATTTGAGTTGAATCTGATTGGTGACTTTTGACATTCCTGTACCTCAAAATTTGTATCTTCTCTAGGTTTGGGAAGTTTTCTCTTATTCTGTTTTAAGCTTTTTACTCCTTTGGCATTCTTAGGACCTTACTAAATGTTAATAACCCAAAAATTATCTCTCTTGATGCTGTTCTGTAGTTCCTGTAAGCTGTCTTTGTTTCTTTTCATTCTTTTCTCTGTTTCTTCCTGTGACTGTGTATTTTCAAATAGCCTGCACCTTCTAGCTCACTGCTTCTTTCTTCTGTTTAAACAGTTCTGTTGTTGATACCCTCTATTACGTTTTTTCATTTTGTTCACTGTATGTTCCAGCTCTGATGTTTCTTTTCTTTTTTTTTATTGTTTCTATCTCCCTGTTGAGATTCTTTAACAAATTACTGAATGGTTTCTCTGTGTTATATTTATTTTTTCAGTCATTATTCATTTTTATTGTGACTGTATATTTTCAGTAACCAACTTCTTTCCCATCTCAGCTCAAATATCTTATTGGTGAAGGCTTCTCAGTATGCAGAATTGCAATTCATCAGCTTCCCCAGTTTTTCTACTCGCTGTGATATACGTTTAATTATAGCACATACTACCTTCTAGTATATTATATATTTACTTGTTGATGATGTGTTTTGTCTCTCTCCCTGCCTCCTTCACTATAGTGAAGTCTATGAGTCAGGAACTTGGCTTTAAAAAATTATTTTATTTTATTTTCTTCATTGTACATGTTTATGGGGTACAGTTTGCTGTTTCAATACATGCATATGTTGTATAATGATCTAATCAGAATAGTTTGCATATCTATCACCTAAACATTTATCATTTCTTCGTGTTTGTAACCTTCAGAATCCTTTTTTCTGGCTATCTTGAAATATACAATACAATATCATTAGCTATTGTCACCCTAGAGCACAAGAACCTATTCTTCCTACCTACCTGTAACTTTGTAACTTTGTACCAGTCTACCAACATTTCCCTGGCCCTCTTCCTCCCTTGCGTTTTATTGAATTTCACTGAATTTCCTTAAAACAACTACAAATTCTCTGAGAGATCAGACCTCTGCATTGCTTTAAGATTGGTCTCTGGCACCTCATTCTCTTTGTTTGATGCAGTCAAGGTTCACTGAATGATCGTGGTGCTTGTGGGTGAGCAACAAACGTCTGTGCACTGAAAAATTAGGTATTTTCTCCAGTCTTCACAGTCTGGCTTTGTTTGGGCTTGTCCTTCCAGAGCTTCTAATCAGGCTGATTATTATATGATCTGAGCTCATGGTCACTGCCAATGTTTCAGCAATAGGTGGCATGCTAAGCCCAGGTTTGCTGCAAGTACATGGTTGGTGTGTTGCACTAGGTAGGATGGACTAGGGGAAGAGTCTAAAGAGGATAGTCTGTCCTGGCGGATTTGTGAGTTTCTGCCTAGGGACAGGGAAGGTTCAGAGGCTATGTCTGGGATCAACAGCTTGGGGTCAGGTCTGCCTCATGATGGGCTTCATCATGGCAGGCCTGGCACTGGGATTCAAGGCAATATCTTGTGCCTACTTTCCATCTTCCAAGTGAATGATGTCCCTCCCCATGCTGTGCTGCCTGAGTTTGGAGGAAGGATGAGGCAGGTGGTCCGTGGCCACTGGGCAGCTATAACCTGGATCATACCCCAAGTCCACAGCTACTGAGACCAACATAACACAGGAGTACGCCCAGGGCCCAAGCTGCTACAGTCTGCCTGCTGCTGAGGTTTATGGCTCAAGGCTGCTATAGACAGCAGATGGTGATGTGGGCTGAAACTTATGTCCATCTTACCAGGGACACAGATCTCTGCCTGGCATATAGACTGATTCAGAGGCTCTGTCTAGATTGACCTTTGGTCAGGAGTTATTGGGTTCCATCCAGTGTTTTGTTTCACCTGCCAGGACAAGCATTGAGTTCCAAGGCAAGCTCTTGCACTTTCTTCTCTCTCCTTCCCCGCTGTGAATGGAGTCACTCTCTTCTATGTTACCCACGTGATGTGGATTGAATTGTTTCCCTCAAAGTTTTATGTATTAGAAATTTGATCCCCAATGTGATGCTAAGCAGATGGAAAATCCTATTATGGTAATTTAAAGGTGAGGCCTTGAAGAGGTGATTAGCTTCTGAGGACCATGCCCTAATGAACGGATTAATAATGGTGGCCATGGGCATGGTTCTGAGGGCTTTAAAAGGAGAGCATGTGAGAGTCTCTCTCTTTCTGCTTCCACCATCTCACAATATGATACGTGTGTCACTGAAGCCACCACCAAGGAAGACCTTCATTGTTGCTTTGCCTCCCACAAATTTGTCACCCTTCTTCCCCTGGGTGACAGAGCTGCAAAGGATTACTCAAAGCCCATCTCTTCCAAGCAGTGAGAAGCCCCAAAGGGGTTAATCACCCAGAACCCCCAAGAGAGAGGCATTCCTTCCATTTGGGAAATTAAACATGAATTGGGGTTCTCTTCCCACATTTATTCTCCAGAACAGGAAGTTACAGCAAGAGAACATAGGCAGGGTTGTAGTCTAACAATACAGGCTGGTAACATTCAGTAAAACAAGCAAAGTGACATTCCATAATGCAATTCACAAAAGGTTAAATCAATCCATCAACAAAAGCTTGATCTTAGCAAACATCCTCTCTCCCGACAGCAGCTTCCCAGTATCTTTACATATTAATCAGTAACTTGTCTGTCCTTTAGCCAGCAACCTTGCTGTGTTACAATTCTTTATCTTACAACAGAGACTATAGCCTGGAGAAAATTTCCTGTCTTTTGCAAGGTCAACATTTTATATGTACTTTTAAGAAGTTAGGCTAAACCTGAAATTGCAAGAAACTAGGCCCTGTGAAATATATTTGCTTTATAAATATTGGTATACTCCACACTTCACCAGATGTGTTCCATGGACATTGGACTTCCTAACCTCAGAAACTGTAAGCAATAATTTCATTTTCTTTCAAAGTACCCACTTTCAGGCATTTTGTTATAAACAACAGAAATGGACTGATACACCATGGTTGTGGAAGGGATGGTAGGGTCAGTCTCTTGGCCACCAAAGCTGACTCTAAGCTGGGTCACAGTTAAAGCCCATGGCCTCCAGGACCAGCACAACCTTGGGATATGTCCCCAGTCCACATCACCACAGCCTGCCTGCACTTACTTCCCTCTCCTTCTCCCAAGCAGACTGTGTCTGTCTGCACACTGTGCTGCTTACAATTGGAAGAAGAATGATGCAGGCGATGAGACTGTATTAGTCCATTTTCTGTCACCGATAGAATGCCTGAAACTGGGTGATTTACTCAGAAACAAAATTTATTTCTTACAATTTTGGAGGCTGGGAAATCCAAGGTTCAGGAGGCACATCTGGTGAGTGTCTTCATCTTGGTGGGAACTCTCTACAGAGTACCATGACAACACAAGCAATCGTATGATAAGGAGGAAGAGCACTTTCACGTGCTGTCCTTATAAATCCACCAGTGTCCCTCCTGTGACAACCCATTCATCCATTAACCCATAAATCCATGAATGGATTAATTCATTCACAAGGGCATACTCCTCATGATCTAATCACCTCTTAAAGGAGCCAACTTTCAACACTGCCAGACTGAGGATCAGTCTTCTACATGAGCTTTGGAGGGGACAAACATTCAACCCTTATCAGTGACGCTTCTTTGTACTCTCTTCAAGGCATCTTTACTTCTTATTATGCTAAAACTAGGTAGTGTGATCTCTCATCTGTTTTCCTTAGCTCTTTTGTAGGCACTTTTCTGCATGGATAGTTGTTCAAATTGATGTTTCTGTGGGGAGATGCTCGCTGGAGCATCTTATTCCACTACCCTGTTCTACCTCTTTAGACCATTGCTTTCATTTTTGAGCTATTTGAATTAAGTGTGTGTAATTATTTAATAGCAAAAAAAACCCCAAATAAAATTTAAAATAAATAAATCACTCTGATTGTTCTGTGGAAGGGAAATTGTGCACATAGGAAAATCAATTAGGACATCTAGTGCAGTAGAAAGATGGAGAAAAGTGGACAAATTTATAGGAATTCAGAAGGTAAGGTAAGCAGGAGTTGGTCATTGATGACCACATGAGAGGAAACTAGGATCCTGAGTACTATGTGTTTAAGTCCATACTGTGGGACTGGCTAGCTTTAGGCAATTAGGCAGGGTTTGAGGGTGGGAAGAGAAAAAATCAGAGACTAGTTGTGAGCCAGTGGTCATCACTGAGGCACAGAAATCTTGGTGACAGTAATAGCTCAGAGTACACGATCTAACATTCAGTCTGACCTGAATTTTAAACCTGGATTTAATTTACCAATTAAGTACATTGGGACAAGTGCATTAGGCTAAGCCTCACTCTCTCGTGTGTAAAATCAGGATAATGTGAATACTTAGCTCACCAAATTATTGTGAGGATAAAATGAGATCATGTAGGTGGGGCTGAGCACAGTACTTGGCAAAGAGTGAGCTCTGAATGAAAATTAGTACTATCACAGGTAAGCCACTTCTATCAAGGGGGGCAACAGGAGGGTGTGAAAGAACTTTCTAATATTAGGATTAGCAGAGCATTAGTTTGAGTCTTCAGGCTGGAGATCACTGTCTCTCTAATACCATCCATCTAGTCATATAAACCACCAACCAGTTGTCATCCTTTGGAGGCATGCAGTTTGAGAGACTAAGTCTTACCTGAAGTCATCCGAATCTCTTTTTACCTCACAGTTCTCTATACAACTTTAATAATATTTATTTTATATCTTTTGCTAGAAAAAATATGTCCATGTCTTAAATAATAGTGCTATTTAAAATTTTCAATGTCATTCCATTCATATTCCCAAATATATCTAATGGAGTTGCATCTACCACTATGAATTACTTATAAAATGAACAAATGTTATATGAAGTGAAGATTACTTTCTTACATTTGAAATGTAATATTTTTTAGCCTGAAATATCAAAGTACAGTTAGAACCAATATTTAGCTTTCAGATAATTTATTATATTTCTCCCAATAATTATCAAATGAAAGTGCACCAACACCTTAAGAAATGAAAAAAATTGATCACTTGAGAATTGACAGAACTCTTTTAACGATTAATCTCTAGAATGCTCAGGGATTTATCCCCAAAGGTGAGCACTAAAAAAAGGTAGCATGGCAGCTCGTAAAAACAAGGACTTTGTGTTTATTACTGTAAGATGACTATATTCTTATTCAAGAGGTAAGATTTTGGCCCTTGTTAGTGAATCTTATGTACTGATTTTCATTTATCATTTGAGACAACTTTATTCTCTAAAGTTGTATGTGTACTTACAAGCCATAATTGAGAAACAGGGTAGATATAATCAGGCAGTCAGTTAGCAGGTAACTTTAGCTGAATTAAATTAAGTTTCCACAGTCAATTTAGTGTAAATAAACAGGCATAATTCAATTTACCAAGATTTTTTTTTATGGGTGGATTTCATTTATCCACCCATAAAACTAGAAACTCACAATGTGTTTCAACACTACCTAAATTTGCACTCGGCCAATTTATTAGTGAATCCTAATAAATTCACTAACTTTGTGATGCTTTGGGAACTTACTGTTAATAAATATCTTGTGGAAAAACCTACTTTGTTTATTGGTCTAAACGCTCTAGCATCACAAGCAACAAGACGCTTTGGACAAAGACAGACATATAAAGCCAGAAAATTTGGAAAAGAGGGTCAAACTGGCTACTAGCTAGGTAAACCTGGGTAAACATCTTAACATTTTATGCTGAAACTTTACTCAGCTGTATATTATGTCTAAAATAACATTATTTCATTCTGCAATACTCCAATTAGAATACTTTGTTACATTAGGAATTGATTTGATTGGTTTGAATAAATGTACTGTAATTATGTTCTGAATATTAATCACGTACTGTTTTGAATAGTGATTCAATTGATTTTTCAAACTATACTACTTGATGTAACAAACTTTGAATTGGAAATATTAAAATATTTAAATGTATAATAGTTGCCTTCATTCATAAACTTAACTTGACATTTCTTTCTATTTATTCCTTGTTCTATCAACAAAATTGTAGTTGTCCTTTTAAAAATTAGTGTTTTTTAACTGATAGACTTGTCAACTATGTAACTAACTATGCAACTCTTTTATGTAATAGCTGTAAGAAAACTGAAGGGATAATCTGTTATCTACACATTTCCAAGTGTCCTAGACTTCATGGTATTATTCAACTTCATTATACATAGTTATTCCAGGGATTGACTAAATTTAAACTGCCTGGGGTTCATATTCTGATTCCATCACTTGCAATGTGTAACTTCAGGTAAGTTAGTGAACATTCTCAAACTCAGTTTTCTCCTCTACAAAGTGCGAATAATAAAAGCACTTAATATTGAGGTATGAAAATTAAAATAAAACTATATCTGTTACACTCTTAATCCTCTGCCACTAATTTAGCAAGCATTCAATAAATGTTAGCTATTACTCAAGTCGCTATGACATAATCCTACATTAATATATTTCAGTATTTTTGTAATACCTTTCCTTCATTCCTTTCTGTTATTCTCATGTCTTTAAAATCTGTATGTTTAAAGCCACATTCAGTATATTTTATTAAAAAGAGAAGAAAATATACATTATTTGAGGCACATTTCCTGGTGTTTCTGTTAAAAACAAGTTTTAAGATATAGATAGACTAATTATGGGTTCTGAAGTAAAGAAAAGAATTATTTCAAACTTTACTTGAATGATATATTTGTTTATAATAACTTTTGTGTGTGTGTTAATAGAAATGAAAATATCAAATTTGTAACTTTTGTAATGCAGTATTTCATCACAGGTTCATTTTGGTATCAGCTTCATTGTCTCATGGATTACCCAGTGAATGGGAACCACACTGCAATGACAGGGTTCGTTTTATTGGGCTTAACAGATGATCCAGTCCTTCGAGTCATCCTCTTCGTGATCATCCTATGCATCTACCTGGTCACCTTATCTGGCAATCTCAGCACAATCATTCTTATCAGAATCTCTTCTCAGCTGCACCATCCTATGTATTTTTTTCTGAGCCATTTGGCTTTTGCTGACATAGGCTATTCATCTTCTGTCACACCCAATATGCTTGTTGTCTTCCTGGTGGAGAGACAGACAATCTCCCATAGTGGATGTGCCATCCAGCTTGGTTCAACTGCTTTCTTTGGGACAGTTGAATGCTTCCTTCTGGCTGCCATGGCATATGATCGCTTTGTGGCAATCTGCAACCCACTGCTTTATTCAACTAAAATGTCCACACAAACCTGTGTCCAGTTACTTGCAGTGGCTTACATAGGTGGTTTTCTCAATGCTATCACCTACACTTTTTCCTTCTCTTCTTTATTCTTCTGTGGACCAAATCAAGTGAATCATTTTTTCTGTGATTTTGCTCCTCTACTTCGACTCTCCTGTTCTGATATCAGTGTCCCTGCAATTGTTTCTGCACTCTCTGCTGGCTCCATTGTCGTGGTCACAGTGTTTGTCATAGCCGTCTCCTACATCTGCATCCTCATCACCATCCTGAAGATGCGCTCCACTGAGGGGCGCCACAAGGCCTTCTCCACCTGCACCTCCCACCTCACTGTGGTCACTCTGTTCTATGGGACCACCACATTCATTTACGTGATGCCCGAGTCCAGCTACTCAACAGACCAGAACAAGGTGGTGTCTGTGTTCTACACGGTGGTGATTCCCATGTTGAATCCCCTCATCTACAGTCTCAGGAACAAGGAAATTAAGGGGGCTCTGAAGAGAGAGCTTGGCAGAAAAATATTTTCTTAGTGACATCTCTATTTTTGTAGGATTTCATGTAATAATATCCTATAGATGTAATAACAAAGAAAATTGAGTACTTGTGGTTGAAATATATCTGTTCACCTATAATTAGCCAGTTTGGAGCTTTTTAGTGTACGTAGGAAATTTTCAGATATCCAGTAGTAAATTAAAGGCCACTAACTAGTTATTTGCCTTAAATAAAATTAAGTTAAATTTATAACTAAGAAAAACAAATTGTTTTACATGAAATACTTTGCATGCTGAATATTCTTTTTAGAGTGCATTCATATATTTTCAAAAGTAGTTCTTTGATATAAGCTGAGGTCACTGTACTCCTAAACCTTTAAGACTATGTCCATTTTCAGCAGCAGCTTATCTTGAAATGTTTGTGATAATTGTAGTTGTGATTGAGTCCGTTCTGAGAGGAAATGACAAAGTGGAACCAGACAGTAATGCACCTGGGTAACGCTTACTTATGCTACAGTATTAACCTGAATGTCGTTTCCTATCCTCTACGAAGCGTTCTTGAGGCTTCAGGCCAATTCAGGTACACCTGTTATCCATGCTGCAGAACCTTGTGTATTCTCTTGAGAATGCTCAATATACCTGTACGTACATATTCAATGTTTGTTTTCTCCACAGAGCTGGATGCTTCATGTGGAAGCTACGATGTCTTTCCTGTCCCCCATGTATCTAATTATCACAGTGTTCCTGGAATATGTAAGCACAAATGCGTAATTGAAACGAAGTAAAGAAAAAAATATTGAAATGATGGATGGGAGAATGAAGCTTTTGCTCTTGTTTGAACTACTCAGTGACTCTGCTGGCCTTGTATTCTGGCCACTGATCCACTGAATGCCTCAGCCTGATTCAAATGATTGAATGTTTGCATCAGATCCTGCTACAGCTGTGACAAGATTTTACACAAACCCATACTCACCATATCTATGCCGCTCTCTTGACACTGTTGATAACAAAGATTAGCAAGTAGAGTCCCAGCCTAGTTCACCAAAATATTTGTAATCACACTCTACTAAATCATTTTTCCCTATGTATTTGCATGGTTGGATAGCTATAAGACCTAGAAGCTAAATGTTAGTGATAGTGGTAGCAGCAGTAGTCTGAGTATTAGCAACAGAAGCTAAAAATGAGATTGTTGACTACATTCCAGACACTGTTCTTAATGATTTACAAGTATTGATCCAATTATTCCTAAGAAATGCTCTATAAAAGTTTTTTTCAATGCTTATTTATAGAGGATATAACTGAGACACTTTTGTGTGTCACAGTCACAAATATTCTCTTACTACTTTGACTTCTTTTAAGGCATATAGATTCTGGGGAAGAGCAGAGTGAGGGGCACTTTGAGAATACTTCACCACTAGGGGACTTTAAAAAACGACACATTGTAATTGTACCTACTTAAGAGGTGCAATCTGATGTTTTGATACAGATATGTTGTATAATAATTGTGTTAAAGTAGTTAATGTATCAGTCACCTCATGCATTGATCATTTCTTTGTGGCAAATACATTCAGAAGTCTCTCCTCTAGCTATTATGCAATATATGAAAGTTGACTGCTAACCATAGTCACCCTACTGTGTGCGATAGAGAATCAGAACTTATTCCTTCTGTCTAATTGCAATTTTGTACCCATAGACAAACCTCTCCCCATTTTCCCTCCCCCATCTCCCTTCCCCACTCTCTGGTAATCACTGTTCTACTCTCCGCCTTTATAATATTGTCTTGTTTTTTTTAGATTACCACTAATGGACTTGTGTTTGTCTGACAAATTCCTTTCTAGTATAGTCTTTTTATAGAAAGTAATTACAAGGAGTTCCGCATCTGGATATGGCAGGCTAATTTGTATTTGCCATCTTTCAGGCATAAAATAAATAAGAAGGTGGATAGATATTTTGTAATGTTTGAAGGCATAGATTTCAGGTTCCCTTGAGCCTAAAGTAGCTTCACTTCTCTCTGCCGCATATTAGTAAAAAGAAATTCCCCAGGTGTTACACAGCAAACAAGTATAGGGAGACTTTGAGACTTGAGGAACAATGCAGCAATGAGTCTTCGGGGTTTCATTATTACTTCCATATATCCTAGAGAGGGTGCTGCAGAAGGGTACAACCCAGAAATACCAACAGACACAGGAAAACAAAACAAAACAAGAAACCTCTAAGAAAAGCTTGCTCCCTCCTAGACAAAGAACTAGGAAAAGGGTGACCTTGACAGAACAAAATGCCTTTGTCAGTACCTGCCTTATTCCAGACAAAGACCAATGGGAAAATCATACCCTTTCTTTCCCACGGATTTCAATGAGTCTAAGCAGGGAGGTGATTTTAATCCCACCCTCTCTTTGGATCCCCCTGCCAGGGTAGTCAGAGAGGTCTAGTGGAGAAATGAACCTCTGCTGCCACCTGGCAGCAACGAGACTTAATGAGATGATGTGAGGTGGGAATAGTCAGTACTCTGCATCTGGTAGTCCCTCAGCCCCAATGTGAGTAGCAGCCCTGTGGGGAACTGAGCTTTTACTGCTACCTGCAGCAAAGCAGCGTGAGCTAGATCTGCACTTCCCCCTTCCTGCCTGGCAGTGGGTCCCAACAGGGAGCAGATGTTACTCACAGCCAAAGAGGCATTCAAGTGAGTGTCACCCACCTTCACTAGGAAAGAGTCAACAGAGCAGAGGGCAAGCTGAACTTCCACCTCACCCATCTGGAAAGAGGAAATGTGAGTCATCATTCCACATTTGGCAGAGTGGTGGCAGTGGGGCCCAGCAGGCAGCTGAACATACACATGCACTGGGCGGTTTCAGTTACCCCTCAAATGTGAGGATTGCCTGCTAAAAAAGGATTGAATATAATTTAGAGTCTCATAATATAATACCCAACGTGTTCATGATACAATAAAACATCAAGTGTCATTCTAAGAACCAGAAAAATCATAACTTAGATGAGAAAAGACAATAGATGCCAACACTAAGATGAAATAGATGTTGAAGCGATTTGGCAGAGATTTTAATGCAACAATGAAAAAAATGCTTCAAGAAGCAGTCATTACTTATCTTGAAAGAAGTGAAAAAAATATCTCAGCAAAGAAATAGAAGTTACAAAAATGAGCCAAATGGAAATTATAGAACTGCAAAATGCATTTATAAAAATTATTTAAAATACAACAAACTTGCTGAATGGGCTCACTAGTAGAATGGAGGGACAAAAGACGGAATCGGTGAACCTGAATAAAGATGGATAGAATTTACCTATTCTGTACAACAAAGAAAATAGATTGAAACACAGAAACAAAAAGAACAGAACTACATGGACCTATGGGACAATAAAAAGATCTAATATTTATATCTTGGGATTCTCAGACGGAGATGAGAATAAAAGAGAGACTGAATAAGTATTCAAAGAAATAATGGCTGAAAACTTCCCAAATGGTGAATGATATACAGTCCTACCTCAGTATTTGCAGGGGATTGGTTCCAGGACCCCCCTGTGGATACCAGTCTGTGGATGCTCAAGTCCTGCAGTTGGCCCTGTGGGGCCCGTGGATGTGAAAAGAAGGCTCTTCATATCCATGGGTTCTGCATCCCACGAATACTCTATTTTTGATCCTCGATCCTAGGTTGGTTAGATACATGGACGCAGAACCCACAGATATGGGATACTGACTGTATTCATTGAAAAAAATCCACTTATAAGTGGGCCAGTGTAGTTCAAACTTGAGTTTTCAAGTATCAACTGTATAGAGGTATAAATTCAGTAATCTGAGCAAATGTCAAATAGGATAAACCCAAGGAAATCCACACCAAGACACATCCTAATCAAACTTGCGAAAATTAAAGACAGAAATATTTTGACAGAAGCCAGACAGAAAAAAATATACATTTACTTATAAGGGAAAAGCAGTTTGAAAGGCGATGAGTTGCTCATCTGAAATGATGAAACCAGAAAGAAGTGGTACAACATTTTTGTTTTTTGTTTTTTTTTAATTATTAAAAACTGTATGCTTAAGGTGTACGACTTGATGTTTTGATGTAGATGTACGTAGTGATATAATTAAAACAGTCAAGCAAATTATCATATTCATCATCTCACATAGCTACCTATTTCTGTGATAGAAGCACCTAAAATCTACTCTCTTAGCAAACTTCCAGTATATAATACAGTAGTATTAACTACAGTGTTCATGATGTGCATTAGATCTCTAAACTTACTCATCCTGCATAACTGTAACTTTTTACCCTTTAACCTATGTCTCCCATTCCCCCATCCCCTGACCCTGGTAACCACCAATTGGTTTCTATTTTCTTTTTTTTTGACTTTAAAAAGATTCCACATATGAGTGAGTTCATGAAGTATTTTTCTTTTTGTGTATGACTTATTTCACTTAGTCTAATGTCCTCCAGGTCCATCTATGTTGTGGCAAAGGGCAGGATCTCCTTTTTTAAGGGTGAAAATAGTCCATTGTACACACACACACACACACACACACATGTATATATCACATTTTCTTCATCCATTTGTCCATTGACAGACACTTAGGTTGTTTCCATATCTTGGTGTTTGTGAATAATACTACAATGAACATGGTGGCTCAAATATCTCCATGAGGTTCTAATTTCATGTCCTTTCGTATTTAACCAGCAGAGAGATTGCTGGGTCATATGATAGTTCTGTTTTTAATTTCTTGATGAACCTTCCATACTGTTTCCATAACAGCTACACCAATTTACAGTACCACCAACAGTGCACAAGGATTTCCTTTTCTCCACACTCTTACCAACACTTGTTATCTCTTGTCTTTTCTGTAATAGCCATTCTAAGGGATGTGAAGTGATATCTTATCGTGGTTTTAATTTGCATTTCCCTCATAATTAGTGATACTGATTAGCATGCTTTCATGTACCTGTTGGTTATTTGTATGTCTTCATTTGAAAAATGTCTATTCAGATGCTTTGTTTATTTTTAATTAAGTTTTGTTTGTTTGTTTTTTGCAAATGAGTTGTGTGAGTTCTTTACATACAGTCATGTGTCACTTAACAATGGGAATATGTTCTAAGAAATGCATCGTTAAGCGATTTTGTTGTGCAAACATCATAGAATGTACTTACAGAAACCTAGATGGCATAGGCTACTACACACCTAGTCTATATAGTATAGACACCACTGTATATACAGTCCATTGTTGACCAAAATATCCTTATGTAGCTCATGACTGTGTGAAAGGTTTCCAGATCAAAACGGATTGCTTGTGTTAAAACTCCACACCTCCCCAACAAATACAGCAGGGGAGAGGCCATATAGTGGGGAGTTCTAATACATGTATGCCTGATAAGAAGAACTATCACAAAGAACTCTGCAAACCCATGACCTTGTATAGAGGCGATTGCAACCTTAATAAAAAGTACTTCTCTCAGGACATCTGCCCAGCAACTCCCTGTCCATCCTTGGACTGGTGTCACCCTTGTTATTGATCTTGTAGCCAAGGTTAATACCCAAAACAATTATGGAATCCTCCATAATTTTTCCTTTAAAACCATTTGACTTCCTTTACCTCCCTGAATATGCACATTGTTTTCTATAACACCTGTATTCCCATTTCAATGTTCTATTTCCAACTGAACTCATTATTCTTTTAGACAGACTCTCTGTGTTTGTTATTTAGGTTGACAACTGTATTTTGGAAATTATCTCCTTATCAGATATGTAGTTTGCAAATATTTTCTCCCAATCTGTATGTGGTCTTTTTGTTTTTTTGGTTGTATCCTTTGCTTTGCAGAAGATTTTAAGTTTGATACAGTCCCACTTTATTTTTGCTTTTCTTGCCTGAGCTTTTGATAGCAAATCCAAAAAAATCATTGACAAGGCCAATGTCAAGGACATTTTCCCTATGTTTTCTTTTAGGAGTTTTATGATTTTAGGTCTTACATTTGGTCTTTAGTCCATCTTGGGTTGGTGTTTGTGAATGGTTTAAGATATGGATTCAATTTCATTCTTTTGCATGTGTATATCTAGTCTTCCCAACAGCATTTATTGAAGAGACTATCCTTTTCCTATTGTGTATTCTTCATGCCATTGTATAAAATCAGTTGACTGTACATGTATGGGTTTATTTCTGGTCTCTATTCTTGGTCGATGGGTATTTTTTTATCAATTCTAAAAATTATTTTTAAATGTGATAAAATACACATAACATAAAATTTACCATCTTGATCATTTTTAAGTGTCCAGTTTAGTGGTATTAAGAATATTCACATTATTGTACAACTGTCACCGGTATCTACCTCTAGAACTATTTTCATCTCGTAAAACTGAAACTGTGTTCCCACTACACAATGATTCTCCATTCCCCTCTCCCTCTAAGCCTCTGGAACCACCATTTTACTTTCTGTCTCTTTGAATTTGACTACTTTAGGTATCTAATATAAGTGGAATCATATAGCATTTGTCTTTTTGTGACTGGCTTATATCATGTAAAATGATGTACTCAAGTCTCATCCATGTTGTAGCATATGTCAGAATTTCCTTCTTTTTAAGGCTAAATAATACTCCATTGTATGTATATACACATTGTATGTATATGCCATATTTTGTTTATCCATCTTTTAGCTATTGTGAAGAATGCTGCTATAAACATGGGTATACAAATGTCTCAATATATTTCATATATATCTAATTTTTTTCAATTTGGGGGGGCATATACCAAGAAATGGAGTTGCTGGATCATATGATAATTCTATTTTTAAATTTTTGAGAAACTGCCATATTGTTTGCCACTGTGGCTACACCATTTTACATTCTCATGAACAGTGTATAAAGGTTCAAATTTATTCACATCCATATCAACACTTTTTATTTTCCATTTTTCTTTTTTTTGATTTTAGCCATCCTATTCCATGTGAAATGGTATCTCTGTGCGATTTTGATTTGCATTTCTATGTGTATACTTTTATGGTAGCACCGTACTGTTTTTATTACTATAGCTTTGCAATGTAATTTGAAATCAAGAAGTGTGATGCCTCCAGCTTTATCTTTCTTGTTTAAGATTATTTTAGCTAAATACTGAAAAGGATGTTGAGAAAAGGGAACTCTTCTACACTGTTGGTGGGACTATAAATTAGTACAGCCATCATGGAAAACAGTATCAAGGTTTCTCAAACAGTTTCAGATAGAACTATCATACAATCCAGCAATCCCACTACTGGGTAAATACCAAAAGGATGGGAATCATCATGTTGAGGGGATACCTGCACTCTCATGTTCATAACAGCTCTATTTACAATAGCCAAGATACGGAACCAACCTAAATGTCCATCGATGGATGACTGGATAAGGGAAATGTGGTATATATACACAATGGAATACTACTCAGCCATAAAAAAAGAATGAAATTCTGCCATTTGCAGCAACATGGACGACCTTGGAGAAAATTATGTTGAGTGAAATAAGCCAGGCAGAGAAAGAGACATACCTCATTTTCTCATTCATAAGTGAGAAATAAGAAATGAAGAAAGAAAAAAGACCATAATAAAATGTTGAACTTTCAGAAGGAGAAAACAGACCTATAGTTACTAGAGGTGGGAAAGAAGGAGGGAGAGGGGGAATAGGAGTAATTGGGTAAGGGACACAAAAAGTAATTATGATTTGTAATGATGAACATACTATTAATATTGGTTTGATCATCACATACTGTACACAGGTGCTGATAGCCAACTATGAACCCCATAAGTATGTACAAAAAGGTTATTTTAGCTATTTGGTGTCTTTTGTGGTACCATAAAAATTTTAGGATTCTATTGTCTATTTCTGTGAAAAATGACATTGGAATTTTGACAGGGATTTTATTGAATCTGGAGGTCACTTTTACAGTATAGATATTTTAACAATATTAATTCTCCCAATCCAAGAACAGGAATATCTTTCCATTTGTATGTGTCTTCTTCAAAATTTTCTGTTAACGTTTTACTGTTTTTCATATTCAGATCTTTTACCTCCTTGACTAAACGTATTCCTAAGTATTTAATTTTATTTTTTTATGCTATCCTAAATGAGATTGCTTTCATGATTTCTTTGTCTGATAGGTCGTGTTACTGTAAAGAAGTGCAAATAGTTTTTGCATGTTGGCTTTGAATCCTGCAGCTTTCTGAATTCATTGATTAGTTCTGACAGCTTTTTTGTGTGTGGAGTCTTTGGGGTTTTCTACATATTGTGTCATGTCAATTATCTAGGGATGATTTTACTTTTCTTTCTTCCTGATTTGGGTGAATGTTATGTCTTTTTCTTGCATAATTTCATTGAATGAAGAAGTGAAAATCACTGTTTTACATTTGAAATTTAATATCCTTTAACCTGAAATAGCAAAGTAAATTAGAATCAGTATTTAGCTATGAGATAATTTATTATATCATGCTCCCAATAATTATCAAATAAAAGTGCACTGACAGACTTCCAGGAAGATGGCAGACTAGAAGTGCCCAGGGTGTGTTTCTCCTGCAGATGCAGATCAAAATGCACCCGCTAGTACTGCTGCCACAGTTTTTGGAGCCATTGTCCAGTCCCCACGCCATTGCCCATCACGGAGTAGCAGTCCAGTGGGTGGCCTGTCTTTGCAGCCATAGACTCTGCAGATGAAAGGGAGGTGGCTGCAACTACTGCCACCATTGGCACCACCACAAGTTAATCCTGCTGCTGCCAAGGACACTGTAGCTGAGGGAGGCAGTTGCAGCCACTGGCACTGCTGCTGCTACAATGAGATAACCCTGCTGTCACCAAGGACTGAAGATGTGAGGAAGGAAGTTGCAGCCACCAGTGCCTCTTTTGCCCCCATGAGGCAAACCCATTGCCACTGTGGACATTACAGACATGAAGAGGCAGTTGCAGCCACTGGCACTGCTGCCACCCCTGCAAGGTAACTTTGCTGCCGCCAAGGACACCACAGACATCAGGGAGGCATTGCAGCCGTGGATGCAGTGGCTGCCTCATGAGGTTAACTTACTGCTACTGCAGACACTGTAGCTATTGGGCTGCCACTGTGGGCACTCCAGCCAAGTGGATGGCTGCTGCAACCAGCTCTGCTGCAGTAGCTGCCACTAATGGCACTGCCAGATGGCCAGCATCATCATATAAGCAATCTCCTGCCACTGGAGCCACCAGGCCACAGAGGCAGGCCACCAAAACCACCTCCATAACTACCACCACTGCTAGGGTGTCCTGATACCACAGCAGCAGGTGCTAGAGCAAACAAAGAAAGAATTTCTGATCTTGAAGACAGTCTCTTCGAAGTAATTCAAGAGGATGAAAAGAAAAGAAAAAAGAATTTTTTAAAAATACAGAAAATCTAAGAGGTAGAAGACATCCTCAAGTACACAAACATGCAAACCATGGATTCCTGCAGGGGAAGACAAAAGAAAAGGCATTGAGAACATGTTCAATGAAATAATAGTAGAAAACTCCTCAGGTATGGTAAGAGACATGGATCTTCAGATCCAAGAAGCTCAAATATCACTAAACAGATTCCAACCAAAAAAGTCTTCTCTGGGGCACATTATAGTCAAAATTACAAAATTCAAAAACAAAGAGAGAATCCTAAAAACAGCAAGAGAAAAGTGTCAAGTCAACTAAAAGGGAGTCCCCATCAGACTAACAGCACTGTTCTAAATGGAAACCCTACAAGCAAGATGATAAAGTAATGATATATTTAAAAAGCTAAAAGAAAAACTGCCAGCCTAGAATATAATACAATACAGAGTACAGTAGAGAATAGAATACAATACAGAATATATTACAGCAAGGCTATACTTCAGAAATGAAGGAGAAATAGTGTATTTACCAGACAAATAAAAACTACAAGGGTTCACCACCACATGACCAGCCCTACAAGAAATCTTCAAGGGAGTCTTACATCTGGAATCTGAAAAATGATAATCATGACTATGAATACACAAGAAAGAATAAACCCCCCTGAAAGAACAAAAATGTGAATGAGGAAGAGAAGGAAACCATATCTTACCATCTCCAAAAACTAACAAACACTGGAGACAAACAATAAAAGTGGAAGAGAGAAACAAAAGATATTTAAAACATACAAATAAATATCGATAAAGTGCCACAAGTAAGACAATACCTTTCAATAACAACCTTAAATGTAAATGGATTTCATTCTGCACTCAAAAAACCCACAGACTAGTTGATTGGGTTAAGAAACTAGACCCAACTATATGCTGCCTACAAAGGACTCATCTCAGCTGTAAAGGCACACACAAAGAGTGAAAGAATGAAAAAAGACATACCAAGCAAATGGAAATGAAAAATGAGTAACAGTAGCTATACTTATATAGGATAAAATAGACTTTTAACTAAAAACTATAAAAAGAGACAGAAATGGCCACTATATAATGATAAAGGGATCTATCCAACAAGGAGACATAGCAATCATAAATATATATGCACTCAACATCAAACACCCAGATATATAAAGCAAACACTATTAGACCTAAGGAAAGAGATAGGTGCAAATACAATAATAGTTGCAGAACCCAACACTCCTCTCTAATCATTGGACAAATTGTCTAGACAACAAATGAACAGAGAAACACAGGATTTAAACCACACTTTAGACCAATTGGACTTGCATATCTACAGAACATTTAATCCAACAGACACAGAGTATACATTCTTCTCATCAATGTTTGGAACATTTTCCAGAATACACCACATGTTAGGTCACAAATCAAGCCTTAACACATTTTTTTAAAATTGAAATAATTTCAAATACCTTCTCAAACCACAATGGATTTAAAAAAGAAATCAATAACAGGTGAAACTTGGGCTGGCCCAGTGGCACACTGGAGAGTGCGCTGCTTGGGAGCGCGGTGGCGCTCCCGCTGAGGGTTCGGATCCCATGTGGAGACTGGTTCCCACTTACTGGCTGAGCATGGTGTGGGCGCAACACCGAGGGTTGCAATCCCGTTGCCGGTCCCCAGTACGGGTGCGACACTGAGGGTTGCGATCCCATTACCGGTCAGTAAAAAAGACAAAAAGGAAAAAAAAAAAAAAACAGGTGAAACTCTGGAGAGTATACCAACACACGGAAATTAAACACATGCTAATGAACTACACATTGGTCAAAGAAGAAATTAAACAGGAAATAAAAAATATTCTTGAAACTAATGAAAATAAAGACACATCATTCCAAAACCTTTGGGATGCTGCAAAAGCATTGCTTAGAGAGAAGTTTACTGCAATAAATGCTTACATCAAAAGGATAAAATTATTTCATACATATAATCCAATGCTGCTCAAAGAGCTAGAAAATCTAGAACAATTCATTCCCCAAATTAGTAGATGCAAAGAAATAAAGATCAGAGAAGAACTACAAGAATATAATAGAAACCCCAAAAATGATACAAAACATCAATGAAACAAAAAGTTGGTTTTTGAGAAGATAAACAAAATATACAAACCATTAGCCAGGCTAAGAAAAAGAAAAAAAAAAAAGATGGAGAAGACCTAAATAACAAAAATTAGAAATGAATAAGGAGACATTACAACAAATACCACAGAAATACAAAGAATCGTTAGAGACTTTCGCAAACATCTATATGCAAACAAATTAGAAAACCTGTAGGAAATGGATAAATTTCTGGGCATATACAAATGACCAAGGTTAAACCAAGAAGACATAGAACACCCGAACAGATCAATAACAAGCAATGAGATCGAAGCAGTAATCAGCAGTCTCCCAACAAAGAAAAGCCCAGGACTGGATGACTTTACTGCTGAATTCTACCAAACCTTTAAAGAGGAATTAATGCCAATTTTCTTCAAGCTATTCCAAAAAGGTAGAAGCAGAGGCCATTCTCCCAAACTCATTGTATGATGCCAGCATCACCTGGTGAAAATCCAGACAAAGATTCAATAAACGAAAACTATAGGCTAACATCTTTGATGAACATAGACACAAAAATCATCAATAAAATGTTAGCTAATAGGATACATCAACACATCAAAAATATATACACCATAATCAAGTGTGATTCATCCTGGAGATGCTAGGATGGTTCAATATGGGCAAGTAAATAAATGTGATCACGACATCTTCAAAATCAAAGACACAAACCATTTTACTATCTCATAAGGTACAGAAAAATCATTTAACAAAATTCTACATCCTTCATAATAAAGGCTCTCAACATAGTAGGCATATAAGGAAAGTATCTCAACATAATAAAAGCCATATACAACAAACCCACTGCATGGGGAAATGGGAAAAAATTGAAAGCTTTTCTCTTGAGAATAGGAAGAAGACAAGGATGGCCACTCTCACCACTCCTATTTAACATAGTATTGGAAGTAATAGCCAGAGCAGTTAAGCAAGAGAAAGAAATAAAGGGCACCCAGATTGGTAAAGATGAAGTCAAATTGGTAAAGATGAATCAAAAAGAGAGAGAATAACAAATGCTGGCAAAGATGTGGAGGAAGGGGGTGACCCTCTTACACTGTTGGTGGAACTGTAAATCAGTGTAGTGTTTATGGAAAATCGTGAGGAGATTCCTAAAACAACTACAGATAGAACCACCATACAATACAGCAATTCCACTGCTGGGTATATACCCAAAGGAATGGAAATCATCATGTTGAAGGGATACCTGAACTCTCATGTTTATAGCAGCTCTATTTACAATAGCCAAGATATGGTACCAACATAAATGTCCATCAATGGGTGACTGCATAAGAGAGATGTGGTATATATACACAGTGGAATACTATTCTGCCATAAAAAAAGAATGTAATTCTGCCATTTTCAGCAACGTGGATGAACTTAGAGAATACCATGTTAAGTGAAATAAGCCAGGCACAGAAAGAGAAATACCACATGTCCTCCATTCATAAATGGGAGCTGAAAAAATAAACAAATAAATAAAACAAGAAAGAAAGATACAAGAATCATGACAACATGTTGAATTTTCAAAAGGAGAAAACAGAACTGAGGTTACCAGAGGTGGGAAAGGGATAGGGAGAGCAGAGTTAATGAAGGAATTGGTAAAGGGACGGTAAAATCCACTACATTGTATAATGTTGAATGTACTAATTATCCTGATTTGAACATCACATATTGCATACAGGTATTGACATTCAACTCTATACCCCACAGATATGTGCAATCAACTATGTTACAAATAAAAGCACACCAACACCTAAAGAAAATGAAAAACATTGAACACTTGAGAATAGACAGACTCTTCAATTTTATTTATATTTGTGTGAATTGAACTGCTCAATATTCACTTGAGAATGTGATAATGATCCCTTGTGCTTTTGAATTCACATTTGATTCTCTAGAATGCTCAGAGATTTATCCCCAAAGGAGAACAATACTAAAAGCTAGCGTGGCTGCTGTATAAAAATGAAGACTTGGAATTTTTTACTGTAAGGTGAATAAATTCTTATTTCAAGAGGTAAGATTATGGCTTTTATTAGTGAGTATTATGTTTTGGTTGTCATTTAACATTTAAGACAACTTTATTCTCTAAAGTTATATGTGTGCTCATAAGCCATGGTTGATAGGGTAGATGTAACCAAGCTGTCAGCAGAAAACTTTAGCTGAACTTAATTCCCACCGTCAGTCTAGTGTGAATGAACAGGCATATTTCAATGTACCAAGATTCCTCATTTATCTACCCATGAGAACAGAAACTTAATGGTTTTTCAACACCATCTATATTTGACATTCAGCTGTAATGCTAATAAGTTCAGTAACTTTGAGATTCATTGGGAGCTTAGTTAGTAAATATCTTGTGGAAAAACCTATTTTTTTGTATTGGTCTGAATGCTGTAGTATCACAGGCAACTAGGAATTTAGACATTCAGCTGTAATGCTAATAAGTTCAGTAACTTTGAGATTCATTGGGAGCTTAGTTAGTAAATATCTTGTGGAAAAACCGATTTTTTTGTATTGGTCTGAATGCTGTAGTATCACAGGCAACTAGAAATTTAGAAAAAAGACAGGGATATGAAGACAGAAAATTTGGAGAAGAGGATGAAACTGTCTACTAGCTAGGTAAACCTGGGTAAATGCCTTAACTTTTTATAGTGAAACTTTACTCAGCTGTATGCTATGTTCAAATTAATACTTCATTCTACAATACTTCAATTAAAAAACGTTGCTACATTAGGGGATGATTTCATTGGCCTGAATAAACGTAGTGTAATTATGTCCTGAATATTAATTATGTATCACTTTGCAATAGTGATTACATTGATATTCCCAACTACTTAATATAATAATATTGTAATTAAAATTTAGAAAGACTCCTTACACAAATACAGACATGTGCCTACTAATGAGTTTTCAGTTAATGACAGACCTCATACAGAATGTTGGTTCCATAAGGTTATAGGTGTGTAGTAGGGTATTCATCTAGGGTTGGGTGAGTACACTCTATGATGTTCGTACAATTTTGAAATCACCTGACAAAGCCTTTCTCAGATTGGATAGCATTTCTGTGGTTGAGGGAGTAATGAATGTATGCAAATAATGGGACACTAAAGTAAAAATAATAATTTTTAGTTCAAAATTTACTTGAATGGTATATTTGTTTGTAATAACCTCCATGTATGTATTAATAAATATAAAATCATCAAATTTATAACTTCTTTAATATACTGTCTTCATCACACGTTCTTTTTGGTATCAGCTTCATTGTCTCATGGATTCCCTGGTGAATGGGAACCACACTGCAATGACTGGGTTCATTTTATTGGGCTTAACAGATGATCCAGTCCTTCGAGTCATCCTCTTCGTGATCATCCTATGCATCTACCTGGTCACCTTATCTGGCAATCTCAGCACAATCGTTCTTATCAGAATCTCTTCTCAGCTGCATCATCCTATGTATTTTTTTCTGAGCCATTTGGCTTTTGCTGACATAGGCTATTCATCTTCTGTCACACCCAATATGCTTGTAAACTTCCTGGTGGAGAGACAGACAATCTCCCATAGTGGATGTGCCATCCAGCTTGGTTCAACTGATTTCTTCGGGACAGTCGAGTGCTTCCTTCTGGCTGCCATGGCATATGATCGCTTTGTGGCAATCTGCAACCCACTGCTTTATTCAACTAAAATGTCCACCCTAATGTGTGTCCAGTTACTTGCAGGGGCTTACATGGCTGGTTTTCTCAATGCTATCTCCTACACTATTTCCTTCTTTTCTTTGTTCTTCTGTGGACCAAATCAAGTCAATCATTTTTTCTGTGATTTTGCTCCTTTACTTCGACTCTCCTGTTCGGATGTCACTGTCTTTGAAATTGTTTCTGCATTTGCTGTTGGCTCCATTGTTGTGGTCACAGTGTTTGTCATAGCCGTCTCGTACATCTACATCCTCATCACCATCCTGCAGATGCGCTCTACTGAGGGGCGCCACAAGGCCTTCTCCACCTGCACCTCCCACCTCACTGTGGTCACTCTGTTCTATGGGACCATCACATTCATTTATGTGATGCCCGAGTCCAGCTACTCAACAGATCAGAACAAGGTGGTGTCTCTGTTCTACACGGTGGTGATTCCCATGTTGAATCCCCTTATCTATAGTATCAGGAACAAGGAGATTAAGGGGGCTCTGAAGAGAGAGCTTGGTAGAAAAATATTTTCTTAGTGACATCTTTATTTTTGTAGGATTTCATGTCCTATCTCAAAATAATAAAAGGAAATTGAGTGCCTTTGGTTGAAATACGAGTGTACTTCAAAAAGTTCATGAAAAGGTTCATTTGATCTTTTAATTTTATTTTTCCATGAACTTTTTGTGGTAGCCTTGTATATGTGTCCATATATAATTAACTGGTCTGGAGCTTTTTAGTACGCGTAGAGAGTGGATTTTTAGATATCGAGTAGTAAATCAGAGTGCCATAGTTACTTCTAATAAACTTAAGCTAAATTTATAATTTAAAAAAATTTAGTTTACATGAAAAAATACTCAAGCTGCTGAAAATTTTTAAAAAAACATATTTATATTTATTTTTCAAAAGTAATTTTTTGTTGTAAGTTGAGGTTACTATATGTCCAAATCATTAAGTCTGTGTTCATTTTTTTATCTGTCACCACTTTTTAACTATCACTTTTATTTATTTATTTATTTTTAAATTTTTTTATTTATCATTATACAATGTAATTGATTTTCTTGGCCCTTTACCAATTCCTCCCTTACCCACTCCCTCTCTCCCTTTCCACCCCCATCAACCTCATATCTGTTCTCTTCTCTTAAAATGTTCAAGAAATTATTGTGATTGTTGTGTCTTTTTTTCTATTTATTTGTTTATTCATTTATTTATTTTTATTAGCTCCCACATATAAGTGAGAACATACATTATTTCTCTTTCTGTGCCTGGCTTATTTCACTTAACACGATTTTCTCTAAGTTCATGCATGTTGCACGAATGACAGTATTTCATTTTTCTTTACAGTGGAGTAGTAGTCCATTGTGTAGATATATGACATTTTCGTTATCCATTCATCTGATGATGGGCATTGATCCAACTCTTGGCTATTGTAAATAAAGCTGCATTAAACATGGGAGTACAAGGCCAGCCCTGTGGCTCACTCGGGAGAGTGCGGCGCTGGTAGCACCGAGGCCGTGGGTTCGGATCCTATATGGGGATGGCTGGTGTGCTTACTGGCTGAGCATGGTGCAGAAAACACCATGCTGAGGGTTGCAATCCCCTTACTGGTCAAAAAAAAAAAAAACCATGGGAGTACAGGTATCTCTTCGACATGATGATTTCCATTCCTTTGGGTATATACCCAGCAGTGGGATTGCTGGGTCATATGACAGTTCTTTCTGTAGTTGTTTGAGAAACCTCCATATCATTTTCCACAATGGCTGCACCAATTCACAGTCCCACCAACAGTTTAGGAGGGTTCCCCTTCTCTGCATTTTCACCAGCATTTGTTATTCTCAGTCTTTTGGATATTAGCCAGACTAACTGGAATGAAGTGATATCTGAATGTCGTTCTGATTTGCATTTCCTGGATGCTGATTGATGTTGAGCATTTTTTCATGTGTCTGTTGGCCATCCATATACCTTCCTGTGTTCAATTTCAACAGCAGTTTATCATGAAATGTATGTGATAATTGCAAGTATGACTGTGTATATTCCAAAAGGAAATGGGAAAAGATAATAAAATTGCTAGAGATGTTTTTCTTGCAGTAAGTTTATCTGTTGGGGGTTGGACTTTGTGGACCCGTAAAATTCTGGTCTGTGTTTCTGGCCTCTGACACAGGTCATGGATATAGGGGTCCCCAGAAAAGAAAGGATGAGATGCCCCTGACTAACCTGTGAATTCTGTCAGGTCAAAAGGGTAACTTCCTCTGTAGGAATGATCAGTATTTCTGAACTCTACAGTGACTGAGTGGAACAAACTCTTGGAGTTACTTGTTCACAGTCAAACCCTCAATCTGCTAAGGAAGCTTGAGGGCCCTGGATGGTTTGTCCACTAATAATCTTAATTCACTGATAATTAGTACATTTTCTTCCTTTCCTGTCCTCTCTTCTACCCCCAAATTTCTCCCCTTAGGTAAGAGACACCATCGTTCAATTGATTTATTGATTCTGAAACCTGAGAGTAGTTTATTTCTCCTTCCTCCTTCACATTACTACATTCCATTGCAAAGTCCTGTATATCCTGAGTCTAATGTTTACCCATTGCTTCTCTTCATCTTCATTGTCATCACTTCTATTTCAAGCTGCCACCTATACATCTATATTACAATAGTGCCTTTGAGATGGTTAATGTTATGTGTAGAATTGGCTAGGCTATGGTGCCCAGTTGTTTGGTTGAATACCAAATCAGATATTGCCGTAATAGTATTTTTCTGATTTGGTTACCATTTAAATCAGTAGACTTCAACTAAAGCAGATTGGCCTCCCTAATACAAATGGGCCTTCTGTAATTGGTTGAAGGTCTTAAGTGAAAAGACTGAGGTCTCCCAAAGAGGAAGGAATTCTTCCTCCAGACTATCACTGGGCTCTATATTGCAACATCATCTCTTGCTGGAATTTCCAATCTGCTCACCTGCCCTGTGGATTTCAGACTTCCCAGCCCCCACAATCATAGCATCAGCCAAATCCTTAAAATCTGTATTTCAGTTATTGTCTGTCTGTCTGTCTGTCTGTCTCTCTCTCTCTCTCTGCATCTCATATAGACCGATATGGACACATACACACACACACACACACACACACACGCATGCACGCACACACCATACCCACACATACCCTCTTAGATTTGTTTCTCTGGAGAACCCTGACTAATAACCCCTAACCAGCTTTCCTCTTCTGTCTCTTACTCGCTTCTGTTTCTCCATACACGAACCACGGTCATAAATCTAAATAGATAAGTTCCCTAGTTTAATCCTCCAAAGATATTGAAATGATGTCAATAATTCTTAATATGGCTTACAAGGTACTGAATATGGCTCCAGTTTTAGTTCCGTCTTCACCACTCTCCTTCTTGGTCCTAATCACACAAACTGTAGGAACAAATCATTTGCTGATCCTTAAATCCTCAGACACACCTGTATTCTTTGCTGCCTAAAGACCTTGTTATGTTAAGTATCTCTACTTGAAATGCATTTTTCCTCACACCGGGTTATCACCTTCTTATGCTATAGGTTTCCCACTGCCTAGGCAGCCTTCTTGAGGCTCCAGGCCAAATTCGGTACACTTATTATCCCCTCATTAAAACCCAGTGTATTTTCTTAAGAAATACTCAGTGAACTATAGTTACAGATTCGATGTTTGTTTTCTCCACAATGCTGGAAGCTTCCTATAGATAGCTACAATGTTTTTCCTCTTCCCCTATGTATCTAATTTTCACACAGTTCCTGGAACATAGTAAGCATAAATGCATAAGTGAAATAAAGGAAAGAAAAAAAATTAATAAATTAATGAATTAATGAATGGCTAAAAGAAGCTTTTGCTCTTGCTTGAGCCACTCACTGACTCTGCTGATTTTGCATCCTGGCCACTGATTGGTTGAATATTTCAGCCTAATTCAAGCGATTGAACTTTCAGATCAGATCTTCTTGCAACTTTCCTAGGCTTTTACACAAACCAATACTAACTACATCTGTGCCACTCCTGTGATTGGCAAATGGAATCCAGCCTAATTACTAAAGATTTGTAATCACACTCTACTAAATAATTTCTCCTTTATGTATTCACATGGTTGGAGAGTCAGAAGGTGTAGAAGCCAAATGTTAGTAGTAATAGTAGTAGTAGCCGTCCTGGGAGTATTAGAAATAGCAGCTAACAATACCAGATTGTTTATTATATTCTAGGTACCATTCTCAGTGATTCAGAAGCATTAACCCAATTAATCCTCAAAATAACTGTTAAGGTTTTTTTTTTTTTTTTCAATCCTTAACTTACCGAGGATGAAACTGAGGCACATGAAATTATGCAAAAGATCAATATCACAAATATCCTCTTAATACTTTGACTACTTTTAAGGCATACATTCTCTGTGGAGGGGTGGACTGAAGGGATCTTCGAGGACACTAGGGCACTTTTACTTGTATCTGACACATTCCTTTCTTAAAAATCCTTTCCATTCAAAGTAAGTAGGGAGACTTCCACATCTGGATATGGCAGGATAATTTGTATTATACCAGATTTCTGGCCCAAAATAAAGAAAAAAAACTGGCAAGATATTTTTAAATGTTTGATGGCATTGAATTCTCATTTCTTTGAAGATGGAGTCCCATTCCTTCCAGGACCTCCCTCTTGTTACTAAAAAACCCCTAGATGTAGCACAAGAAACAAGCACAGGATGACTGTGAAAGGCAGAACTATGAATAAGAAAAACTGCCTAGGGACTTCGGGATTTAAGAAATAACTTAGTGCTGAGTCCCTGGGTTTCCTTATCACTTCCGTATACCCTGGAGAGGAATCTGCAGAAGACTTTAACCAGAACCACCAACAGACTAAGATAAAAAAAGCTCCAAGAAAAGCCTGTATCTCTCAGTCAAAGAACTGGGAAAAGGGTGGCCTTAACAAAATAGACAACATTTTAGCACTATTTACCCTACTCTAGACAAACAGCAATGTAAACATCATACTCTCTCTGTCCCCTGGGTTTCAGGGGGGCCAATCTGGGAGTTGACCTTCGCCCCATCCTCCCTCCAGGTCCCCTGCCAGGGTAGAGTCAGCGGGGTCTGTGGGGAAATGAGCTTCCACTGTCACCTGGCAGCTACAAGATGTAATGAAATGGTGCTGTTGTAAATAGAATTTTTAAAAAATTTATTTTGACATAGGTTGTTATCCTGTGAGTGCAACATAGTTTTGTATGTTGATTTTGAATCCTGTAACCTTACTTTATTTATTTATGTGCTCTAAATTTTTTTATTAAGTCTGTATGGTTTTCTACATATACAATAATGTCACCTGCAAATGGGGATAATTGCATCCCTTTCTTTCTGATTTGGAGGGCTTTTATTTCTTTTTCATGTCTGATTGCTCCACCTAGGACTTGCAGTACTATTCATGTCTGATTGCTCCACCTAGGACTTGCAGTACTACATTCATAGAAGTGGTGACAGCAGGCACCCTTGTCTTGTTGCTGATTTTACAGAAAAAGATTTCAGCTTTTCACCATTGAGTCTGATAACTGTGGGCTTGTCATCCTCATATATGTTCTCCATTATGTTGAGATACATTGTTTTCTGTATATAATGTGCTAAAAGTTTTTATCATGAAGGAATATTGAAATGTGTCAAACACTTTTTCGTACTCTATTGAGATAACCATGTGATTGTTATCTTTCATTCTATTAATGTGGTTTATCATATTTGTTGTTTTTTGTGTGTTGAACCATTCTTGCATCCTAGGGAAAAATCCAACTTGAACACAGTGTATGATCCTTATAATGTGTTGTTTGGCTCATTTGATAGTATCTTGTTGAGGATTTTTCATGTGTGTTCATCAGGGTATTGATCTGTACTTTTCTTTATTGTGCTGTCTTTGTCTTGCCTTAATATCAGCATAAACCTGGCATCATAGGATAACTTTGGAAGTGTTCCCTCCTCTTCAGTTTTTTTGGAAGTTAAAAAATGGCATTAATTATTTTTAAATGTTTGGTAGGATTCAACCCTAAAGCCATGTGGTCCTGGGCTTTTCTTTGATGGGAGATATTTGGTTACTGATTCCAGCTACTCACTCCATATTCCTCTGTTCAGGCTTTCTTTTTCTATGTTCTATCTTGGTAGATTGCATGCCTCTAGGAATTTATTTATTTCTTCTAATTTGTCCAATTTATTGGTATGTAATTGTTCATATTTGTCTCTTATGAGTCTTTGTATTTCTGTGGTATCAGGTGTAATGTATCCTCTTTCATTTCCAATTTTATTTATTTAAGTTTTCTCTATTTGTTTAATCTAGCTAAGAGTTTACTAATTTTGTTTATCTTTTCAAAAAACCAACTCAATTTAGGTGATCTTTTTCTATTTTATTCTAATCCATATTTAACTAATCTCTGTTCTGATTTTTATGTCCCTTTTCTACTAACTTTCGCTTTGTTTTTTTCTTCTTTTGCTTGTTCCATGAGATATAACATTAAGTTGCTTATTTGAAATCTTTTTTTTCAACTTATTACTATAAACACTTCTCTTAGAACTGCTTTTGCTGCATCTCATACATTTTGAGATGTTGTGTTTGCACTTTCATTTGTCTCAAGATGTTTACTGATTTCCATTTTGATTTCTGCTGTGATCTATGAGTTGTTCAGGAAGGTATTGTTTAGTTGGCACATATTTGTAATATTTTCCAATTTTCCTCCTGTTATTGATTTCTAGTTTCTTGCTTTTTTTTTTTTTTTTCCTTTTTTTGTCTTTTTTACTGACCGGTAATTGGATCACAACCCTCGGTGTCGCGCCCACACCGGGGACCGGCAACGGGATCGCAACCCTCAGTGTTGCGCCCGCACCGCGCTCAACCAGTGAGCGGAAACCGGTCTCCACATGGGATCCGAACCCTCGGCGGGAGCACCGCTGCACTCCCAAGCGGCGCACTCTCCAGTGCGCCACCAGGCCGGCCCTTGATTTCTAGTTTGATAACAGTGTGGTAGTAAAATAAGCTTGATATGATTTCAATTTTCTTAATTTTCTCAATACTTGCTTTCTTGTCTAATATACGATCTACCCTAGAGAATGTTCCATGTGCACTTAAGAAAAATGTGTATTTTGCTGCTTTTAGATAAAATGTTCTGCATATCCCTGTTAGGTCCATTGTTGTCTCCTATTATTATATGGTGTCTATTTTTCCCTTCAGTTCCATTTATGTTTGCTTTATATAGTTAAGTGCTGTGCTATTGGGTGCATATACATTTATATGTTATACCTTCCTGGTGAATTGATTCTTTTATCATTATATAATTTCCTTCTTTAGCCCTAGTGACAATTTTTTGCTTAAAGTCTATTTTTTTCTAAAATACACTTGTCTATAATTTTTTGTTTATTTTTATTTATTATTTTTTTAAAAGAAAATGTAATTTTATTAATATTTTTTTACATTCTAGGATGTTGTGGAACAGTTGGGAGGAAGGGGAGAGTGGAAAGGGGAAAGGGGAAGGAAATATGATGAAAGAAGAAGGAAGGAGGAGGGGTGGGATTGAGGCCTGTGGCACCCCCTCATTCCCTCAGGGGAGACTGAGGGGTTCCAGTGGTGGCTTGGTCATTGCCAGGCTCGGTGTAGATGTCAGGGGGGTGTGGCAAAAGCCCTCTCCCCACACCACCCTGGATCAGGAACCTGGGGTGCTTCGTGCAGCAACTCGGTGGTTGTTGCTGGGCTGGCTGTGGGTGTTGGGGTGGTGTGGCTGAGGCCTGAGGCCTGCCACTACCACAGCTCAGGAGAGCCCAGGGTGCTTTAGGAGGCAGCTCAGTTGTTGTCACTGGGCTGCCTGTGCATGTTGGGAGTGCGTGTCCGAGGTCCTCATCCCCCTCCCTTGGGACTGGTTGCAGGTGTTTGGGGCATTGCTGAGGCCCCTGGACCTCCCCCATTTCTGCCTTGGTAGCCCAAGGGACTTCTGGTCCTTCAAGGTGTTATAGGTGTTCTTTGGTGAAATGAGACCTTTACTAGTTAATATCAAACTTTGTCTCTGGTTGTGGGTACTTTGTTTTCTCTTTCAGTTCTACATTGGATTATTTGCTGTTCCCACCACTTAAACTCTGTGCTAGAACTAATTTGTTGACCTTTGCTTGTTTCTAAAGTGGGGGAATTTCCTGTGGGCCCCTTGCAGTTCTATATTCCTGACCAGTCTCCTCTGAGTGGTCCTGTGCTGATTGGGGTGCAGATCAGCTGTCCTTGCTGTGCCCCAGTGTTCTCCCAGTGGGCCAGTATCCCCCACCACCCATGCTGCAAACACTTCCCATGTGACGGGCCTTGCACTGGTCCCTCCCGATGACTCTCTGGCCTCTGAGTGGCTCCTTTCTTTTTCAGTTGTTCTGGCTCCTCACTCTTATGTGGGTCCACAGGAACCCTATTAATGGTCTTGCTGGCCTGGGTGCCACCAAGGCCCTCTTCTCCCTTGCTGCCTCCAAGCAACTTCATCCAAAGGGCACCAAAAAAGCTGTGGCTTTTTCCAGCTCCTGCTCCATGCACTCAACAGCTCCAGCCTGGAAGCAGCCAGGGCTCAAAATGGTCAGACTGGTCTTTTTCTTCCTCTCATCGTGGCTTCTCCCACCTTCATGCACTCCATAGTCTTTCCTCCTTTTCTCCTGAGCTATAGTGGCTGCAGCTTGAGTGTCATTGCTATTTTATAGTTGTAAATTGGTTGATTTGTGGGAGACGGTGATGTTGGGGACCGTCTATTCTGCCATCTTGACCAGAAGTCTGTCTATAATTGTTTTTTTTAAAAGTCCATTTTTTTCTAATATAATTATAGCCACTCCTGCTCTCTTTTATTCACCATTTTCAGGGAATCTTTTTTCCCCCATCCCCTCGCATTCAGTCTCTGTTTGTCCCTCAATCTAAACTGGCTTTGTTATATGCATCACATAGCTGGGTCATGGTTTTCATTCATTCAGCCACTCTATAGCCTTTGATTAAAGAGTTTAATATGTTTTCATTTAGAGTAATTATTGACAAGCAAATATGTACTATTGTCATTCTATTTATTATTTTCTGTTAGTCTTGTATGTTTTTGTCCATCTTTTCCTCTTGTGTTGTGTTCCTTGGTGTTTTGTTGATTTTTTGTATTGATATGCCTTGATTCCTTTCTCTTTTTCTTTTGTGTAAATTCTGTAGTTATATTCTATGTGGTCACCATGGAGCTTACATAAAATAGCTTATAGTCATGTCAGCCTATTTTAAGCAGATAACATAAGTTCAACCATAAACAAAAGTTCAACACTTTTACTTCTCCCTTGTCCACACTTTATGTTATTGTTACCACCATTTACAACTATTTATACTGAGTATCTAGTCACATATTTTTAGTCATAATTATTTTTGAATACTTTTGTCTTTAACTTTTATATTAGAATTAAGTGATTTATCGACCACCGTTATAGTATTAGAGTATTCTATATTTGTCTCTATATTTACTTTTACCTCTTTCTCATGCCATCATGTTGATGTTTAGCATCCTTTCATTTCAAGCTGAAGAACTACCTTTAGCATTTCTTGTAAGGCTGGTATCAACATTTCTATTCTGGGTACAAATTTATGTCTCGTATATTTTTGAAGGAAAATTTGATGAGCATAGTATACTTGGTTGGCAGGTTCTTTTTCTTTCAACACTTTGAATATATCATGGGATTGCTAGTTTGGATAGTAAAATGTTGTGAATAGCAACATGTCCAAAAATACTAATGACTGGAAAGAGAACAACAAGACAAGGATGCCTACTGTCACCACTTCCATCAACGTGGTACTAGAAGCCCTAATGGAGCAATCAGACTTGAAAAAGAAATAAAAGCCATCCAAATCAGAAAGAAAAAGGCAAAATTATCCCTATTTGCAGATGACGTTATTGTTTATGAAGAAAACCCTACAGACTTAACAAAAAAATTTAGAGCTAATAAATATATAAAGAAAGGTTACAGGATTCATACTCAACATACAAAAATACATTGCACTCATTTGCAGGATAATGCCCTATGTCAAAATAATTTTTTAAAAAGTTTTTGAAACCCCATTTATAATAGCACCATTTCATTACATCTGTGGCTGTCAGGTGGTAGTGGAGGCTTGTTTCCCCACAAGACCTCGCTGACTCTTCCCTGGAGGAGTAATCAGACAGAGGGTGGGGTGAAGGTCAGCTCCCAGCTTGGCCCCATTGAAACCCAGCAAAGGAAGAGAATATGATTTTTACATTGGTGTTAGTCTAGAGTAGGGTGAATATTGCTAAAGGGTGAATATTGCTGTATTGTTAAGACCACCCTTTTCCCAGTTCTTTGCCTAAGATACAGGCTTTCATTGGAGCTTTTTTTTTTATTTTCCCTCTGGTTGGAGGCTTCTGCAGCATCCACTCCAGGATAACGGAAGTGATAAGGAAACCCAGGGACTCACTGCTATGTTATTCCTCAAATCCCAAAGTCTTTAAGCAGTTCTTATTCATTCTACATTTCAGTGTCTTCCTGTGCTTGTTTGTCATGCTGCATGTAGGGGCTTTTTAGTAACAAGAGGGAGGTCCTGGAATGAATGGGACTCCATCTTCAAAGGAACAAGAAGTCAATGCCAACAAACATTTTATATGTATATCCAGTTTCTTATTTATTTTTGGCCAGCAAGTTGGTATAACCCAAAATTTCATTTTTGGCAAGCAAGTTGGTATAACCCAAAATTTCCTGCCATATCTAGATGTGTAAATCTCCCTACTTACTTTGAACAGAAAGGAGTTTTTAGAAAGGAATGTGTCAGAGACAAATAAAAGTCCCCTGGTGTCCTCAAAGAACCCTTCACTCCACCCCTCCACAGAGAATGTATGCCTTGAAAGAAGTCAAAGTTTTAAGAGGATATATGGACCTTGATCTTTTGCTTAACCTTTTGTGCCTTAATTACATCCAATGTAAGATAAGAATTGAAAAAAAAAAAAACTTAACAGGGTTATATTGAAAATAATTGGGTTAATACTTGTAAATCACTGAGGACAGGGCTTAGAATATAGTAAACAATGTGGTATTCTTAGCTGCTATTTAAAATACTTTTAGTACTGCTACTACTATTTGGCTTCTACATCTTCTAACTCTCCAACCACACAAATATGTAAGGGAGAAATTATTCAGTAGGATGTGATAAAAAATCTTTTAGTACACTAGGCCAGATTCTATTTGCCAATCTGGGTTGTCCTAGTGTCAAGGGAGTGGCACAGATGTGGTGGGTATGGGTTTGTGTAAAAGCCTAAGTTGCAAGAGGATCTGATCTGAACATTCAATCACTTGACTCAGACTGAAACATTCAACCAGTCAGTGGCCAGGATGCAAAATCAGCAGAGTCAGTGAGTGGTTCAAGCGAGAACAAAAGCTTCGTTTAGCCATCATTAATTCACTAATTTATTAATTTTTTTCTTTCCTTCACTTCACTTATGCATTTGTGATTACTATGTTCCAAGATCTGTGTGAAAATTAAGTACACAGGGGAAGAGGAAAAACATTGTAGCTATCTATAGGAAGCTTCCAGCATTGTGGCAGAAGCAAATATTGAATATGTAACTACAGTGCACTGAGTATTTTTATGAAAATTCACAGGGTTTTATTGGAGGATAATGGATGTACCAAATGTGGCTTGAAGCCTCAAGAAGATTTCCTAGATGTTGGGAAACAACATCTACATTGGTACATATCCCATAAGTATGTGTTAACCAGGTGCGGGGAAAAACGCATTTCAAGTAGAGATACTTCACATGACAGGGTCTGGAGGCAGCAGAGAATACACGTGTGTTTAAGGTTTTGAGGATCAGCAAATGATTAGTTCCTACCAGGTGTGCTGAGGACCAAGAGGAAGAGTGGTGAAAGATGGAACAAAAAGTGGGGTCACATTCAGTACCCTGTAAGCCATATTAAGATTCGATCCCTTTATTTTAATAACAATCCTTTTTGGAAGATTGGACTATAGAACTAATAAATTTAGATTTATGACCATGGTTGGTGTATGGAGAAAGGGAAGAAAGTAAGAGACAGAAAAGGAAAGCTGGTGAGGGGTAATTTAGTCATGGTTCTCCAGAGAAACAGATCTAATAGGATGTATATGTTCACATGTGTATATGAGATACAGAGAGAGAGAAAAAGACAGAGAGACTAAAAGACAGTTAGAGAAATTTTAAGGATTTGGCTCACGCTATGATTGTGGGGACTGGCAAGACCAAAATCCACAGGGCAGGTGAGCAGATTAGAAATTCCAGCAAGAGATGATGTTGCGGTATAGAGCCCAGCAAAAGCCTGGAGTCAGAATTTCTTCCTCTTTGGGGCACCTCAGTCTTTTCACTTAAAGTCTTCAACTGATTAGACAAAGCCCATTTGTATTAGGAAGGCCCATCTGCTTTAGTTGAAGTCTTCTGATTTAAATGCTAACCACATCTGAAAAATACTTGATAGCAACATCTGGACTGGTGTTCAACAAAACAACTGGGCAGCATAGCCTAGCCAAGTTGACACATATAATGAACCATCTCAGGGATGCTATTGTGATAGAGATGTAATAGGTGGCAGCTCAAAATAGAAAGATGACAATGAAGATGAAGAGAAGTGACAGATAAATGTTGGAATCAGAATGTACAATATTTTGTGATGGAACCTAGGGTTGTGGAGAAGGCAGGGGAAATGGATTACTCTCAGGTTTTAGAATCAATAAATTGATTGAATGATGGTGTCTCTTACCTAAGGGAAGCAATTTAGAGGTGGAAGAGAGGACAGGGAAAGAAAGAAATGTGGTGATTATCAGGAAATTAAGATTATCAGGGGACAAACCATCCAGTGCCCTCAAGCTTCCTTAGCATATTTGAGGTACAATCCACTCCAAAAGTATTTTCCACTCAGTCCCTGAAGAGTTCAGAAACACTGATCATTCCTACAGAGGAAGTTACCTATTTTGACCTAACCGAAGAATTCACAGGTTAGTCAGGGGCATCTCATCCTTTCTTTTCTAGGAACTGCATGTATCTATGACCTGAGTCAGAAGGCAGAAACACAGACAAGAATTTTGTGGCTTCACAAAGCCCAATTCCCAACAGATAACTTTACTGCAAGAAAAACATCTCCAGCAATTTTATTGTCTATTCCACTTTCTCATTCCACTTAGAATGTACTCGGTAATACTGGTAAGTATCACATACCTTTTCAGGATAAACTGCTGTTGGAAATGAATACAATCCTAATGACTTGGAAGTACAGTAACCTCAACTTACAGTGAAAAATTACTTTTGAAAAATAAATATAAATGAGATTTTTTATTATTTTCATCAGAAATTTTTTTCATGTGAATAAATTGTTTCTTAATTATAAATTTAACTTAAGTTTCTTGAAAGTAATTAACTATGGGACTCTGATTTACTATTTGATATCTGAAAACCCACTACCTACCTGTCCTAAAAAGCTCCAGACTGGCTGACTATATGGGGACAGATATACAAGAATACCTCACAAAGTTCACAAAAAATTAAAATTAAAGATAATATGAAACTAACCATGAACTTCTTTGAAGTGCCCGTGTACTTCAACCAAAGGCAGTCAGTTTCCTTTTATTATTTTGTTTATGAGATTTTACATGAAATCCTACAAAAATAACAGGTATCATTACAAAAATATTTTTCTACCAAGCTTTGTCTTGAGAGCTCCTTTGATCTCCTTGTTCCTGAGACTGTAGATGAGCGGGTTCAACATGGGAATCACCACCATGTAGA
>NW_007731321.1:153972-163032 GCF_000696425.1 Galeopterus variegatus | reverse complement strand
AAAGCCATTCTGACAGGTGTAGGGTGATCACTTATTGTGGTTTTAATTTGCATTTCTTTGATCATGTTAAGCATTTTCTTCTTACTTTTTGACCATTTGAATGTATGCTGAGAAATGTCTATTCAGGTTCTTTAGTTGTATGGTTTGCAAATATTTTCTCCGATTTCATAGGCTGTCTCTTCACTCTGTTGATACTTTCCTTCACTATGCAGAAACTTTTTAGTTGGATGTAATCCACTTGTTAATTTTGCTTTTCTTGCCTGTGCTTTGGGAGCCATATGACAGTTTCCTCAGGAAGGATTGGTCTACATCTGGTCAGTGTTTGTGTGTTTGGGGGGACATGAGCACTGTACAGGCTTCCACAATGAGGATATAACAGGTTCAACAAGGTAATAAAAATATAGGGGTGGAGGAGGGGAAAGCAGTGCAACCCAATGTCTGGCTTTATGTGGAAAATCAGTACACTACTGATGATATTTATTCACTGCTGAACTTGATGTGACTTTATTTCTTAAACAGGGAACACTAGTAAGTGGCTACCAAACTCAGATCTGATCCAACTTCAAAGTTGTAAGGAAGTCACTGTCTCCCCTGACCCCAAACCCCCATTTCTCCCCGGAGCTTTGAAATTCCATAATTAGAGATCCCTACAAGACAGAAGACAAATCTCTTACATACTGCCTTATCTTTAGCTCTTAGCTCAGTATCATGTATGTAGCAGAATGTGAATAAAATTAATTGATAAAAAAAGAAACAAATTACCCTTCTGTGTATTTGCGTAAATGAGTTCATCTGATTTCTTCCAGAATCCAGATTCTGATGGAGCAAAATTGGAGGGAACTTGGAGAAACCTTGAGCGTATATGTGCATTGCTGAGGGTGAGAACGGGCAGAGACTGCAGCCAAATGATGGTACTGAAGGCAAGATATAGTTGTGTGTGTGGTAACTCAAAGCTTCCTCAAACCTCAGACATGCCCACGCTAACTCTACATGTGGCCAACTGTGTGCACTTGTTGTTCAGCAAGCAACTGATATTGACTCTGTTATCATAAAAGAGGGAGGAATATATTGAAAGTGAAGGGAGGCTCACAGAAATGAAGGGAAAACTAAAGAAGGTTCAGAGTCAGAAAGCGCAGGAGTCAGCCTGATCCCCAGAATGGTGAAAACTAGTTGACAGTCTTGACAATAATATGCTTCTGGGATGAATTCACAATTTTGTTTCATTATTTGTTTGTTTATTTTTTGGTCTCTCTCTATTCAATATTCAAACCAGTAAGATGCATTTTAGTTTGGTTACAAATTGCTTAACTTCAGAATTCTTTTCTTTTTTTTTTTTGTTCAGCATGTGTGGGTATTTTTTTTTTCTTCAATTATTATGCTAGTACTTTCACCTGGTCAAATATAGAAGGCATGTATAATTATGTCTGTGGTTATTATCTGGTATTAGGTGTTTCCCAATAAAATATGAATTGTTTTTTAAAAAAAATCCAGCGAAAGTGTGACATTGGCCCAGCTAAGGTTCTGTGCCCATCCCTGGCAGGAGGACACGGCACTTGGTTGGTGGTTCTACAGACAGCACACAATGGGAGAAGGGTAGTCCCCTCTCTCTAGAAAAATGAGTTTTATTATTGAGAGGAAAGCAGATATTCTGTGGCAAAATAGCCAGTAACTATTACACTATTCTTTTCTCTTCCACCATGTGACTTATAAGAGCCTTCATTTGTTTCTTTACTGAAAAATGGTATAGTGATATCTGTCCCTCCTAGTTCCTGTCTGTAGACAAGAAAGATAACAAATATTTCAGAAAGATGTTACTTAGTAAATACAAAGCTAGAGATGATATTATGCCAAACAAATAAAATAAAATAAAAATAGTCACTGTTCTCTCTAGAGTTCAATTTCTAAAATAAGGTAAGCACTTATCTACCCAATGTGGTAAATAACAGGACAACCTGTGATGATCCAGTATTTATATGCTACTAGCTTCTCCTCTGACTAGCAGGTTAAAACGGATTTGATTAATTAAATCAGAATCTTAATTCATTGCTCAGGATGACTTGCTGTTCATCCTGAGGCCTAACATTTTCTTAAATGTTAGCGAACATTTATTATTTAATTTTAGTTTTAAAGGGGAGAGAATCTCTAGGCAATTTTTCAAAAAAGCTGCTAATTTTTTAGAAACTATACTCCTAAACCTCTTTTTATCATTCAAAGGGGACCATAATTATTTAATATCTACTCCGATACCTTTTATAGGAGTTTCCTCAGAATAGAGTGATTTCGAAGCTGAGGAACAGAAATTTTCTAGGTTTCTCTGAAAGATGGTTTGTATTGGAGGAGAATCTTGGATGGAAGAATATCTGAGAGGTTACAGTTGAACTCAGGAATAAAGAGACAGAAGCTCTGAATCTTCCTGAAGGTTATTCTTTTTTTGATAACAGTATAGGTATTTGGCTCTATTTTTAAAAGGTAAAAAAAAATCAGTTTATTTTATTGGTCATTTCCTATCACTTGCTTTGTACTCACAGGGACATGCCTTTGAGATTTTTTCCATGTAGGTATATATGGTACAGCTGTTATCTATTACCCAGCATTCCATATCTGAACATATCATAACATTTCATGTTTCTAGCACTGATGGACAATAAGTTGGTTTCGTTTTTAAGTTTACATCATTATAAACAATCATGATATGAATGTCTTTATACCCACCTCCTTGGGCACATGCATAAATACCTCTCAGGGTAAACATGTGCAGTACACACCCCCACACCCCCACCAATATCTCTAATGAACTTAGATACAAAAATTCTTAACAAAATACCAGCAAATTGAATCCAACAATGTATAAAAAGAGTTATACACCATGACTAAGTAGGATTTATTCCATTTATGCAAGGCTGGTTCAGCATTTGAAAACCAATTAACATAGCTCAACGGATCAGCAGGCTAAAGGAGAAAAATTATATAATCATCTCAATTGATGCAGTAAAAAAGAAAAAAAAATTTGACAAAATCTAACACCATTCATGGTAAAAACTCTCAGCAAATGAGGAATAGAGGGGGATTTCCTCAAGTGAAAAAGAATGTCTCAAAAACAAAACGAAACAAAACACTGCAGCTATGTAAATAACTCTGAAAGGCGTACTGTTTTCCTCATAAGATTGGGAATGATGCAAGGACTTCTGATCTCACTAGACTTATTCAACCCAGTATTGGATATGCTAGCCACTACAACAATGAAAGCCAAAAAAATAAAAGGCATGAAGATTAGAAAAGAAGAAAATAAAACTATTTCCCCATACAGATGAAATAATTGCCCATGAAGAAAATCTCAAATAATCTATTAAAAACTCATAAAATTAATAAGTGGGTTTAACAAAGTGGCAAGATATAAGATCAACATGCAAACATCAATTATATTTATACACGTTATTAGAAGATGGCAGGTCTTCCCAAACTTATCTACAAAAGCAATCCCAATCAAAATTCCTACAACATTTTCCATAGAAGAGTATATGTGCAACAATAGCCAAGACGATTTTCAAGTATGATACTAAAAATCATAATAATTAAAGTAATGTAATTTTGGTATAAAGTTAAATAAATAAAACCATGAACAGGCTGCAGGATCTAGATGAATGTGGATATGTATAGCTACATACATGGTTTTAGTATACAGTAAAGATTGGACTTCATTTCAGAGGACAAGGATGTACAGTTCAGGAATGGTGGTGAGAAAATTGATTATCCATTCACAAATGTAAATTTGAGATGGATTAAAAACGTGTGTGTGTGTGTGTGTGTGTGTGTGTGCTGTTTATTAGCTTTTCGGCTCTAGGTAAGGGAAACAGAGAGGGTTTCTCGAGAGCTGACTTTCAAGCTGAGACCTAAATAATGAGAAAAAGCTGACCTTGAGAAAATCTGGGGGAGACCATTCCGGACAGAGACAGCAGCAAGGTCAAAGAGTGAGAGAATAGAAATTGATTTAGAGTGTTTGAATTAAAAAAGGAAGGTTATTGTGGTTGGAGCCCCGTTACTGAAGGATGATATGAGATGAAAGTCAAAGAGGGAGGAAAAGAACAGATCATGGAGGGTCTTTCAGTATCTCCCTCCCTCCCTCTCTCCCTCTCTTCCTTCTTTCCTTTTCTTTATTTTTCTCTTTTAATGTAAAGAGTGAAAGGAAGCCCTTAGAGTGTATAAGAAGGTTAAAGAAGTGATCTGATATACATTTGTAAAAGATGCCCTGGCTGTCATATAGATAATTGGATTGAGAGAAAGAAGTGATTGCCAAGAGAGAAAGCAGGCAGGAGAACAAGGTGGAGGAGGCTGCAGTGCTCAGGAAGGGATAGAGTGCAGTGGGAATGGTCATTTTACAGTGAAAGACTAAGCAGCACCATGAGTTCCCAGGTCTTGGTCTCCAAATACAACACTCCTTGGAGATCTCCTTGAACAAACTGTAGATTCTGGGGCTGAGGCAGGGAAAATACAAAATGAACCTAGAGTATTTTGGAGTAGAAATTGAGGACAGGCTCAAAAAATAATGAGAACACATCAGAAAGGCATTGAGAATCCAGCTTGAAATGGCTCCCTGGGCCAAATGAATACAAGCTGAGCATCAAAACAAATGACGATGGTATTACAATGCAACACACTGGATAAAATAGGAACACACAAGCCCACTGTTTATGAAATAAAAGAAAAGGTATACAAATTTGGGAAAAATAATCTCTTTAGAGTAAAATGCCAACAAATAGGCAACATATGTCTGAAAGGCTTAAAACACCATTCATTCATTCATTGATGGCAAACTTGTGAGATATCAGTGGATAATTCAGTGAAACGCGACTCTCACTGCTATAAAATCTTAGCAGGAAAATTGTATAACAATCAACTTTTAACTTTTCCTTCTCTTTCCATCTCTTCTTGGCAGAGAATGAGAGAAAGAGAGAGAGAGATTCATTCTGTAAGAAGTAACTTCCCCACCTAAAACGTTTTCAATCATTAAAGTCTCCTAACAAATTGTAACAAATCACAATAATTATCAGTTGTATTAAATTTTTTTTAAAAATTATCTATTTAAATCAGCCCCTTTTTAGCCATAAACTGAGCAAGAATTAGGCTTCCAATATTGAATTTATAGACAAAAATCAATAAAGATAATCTACTTTTGCCTAATGTAGTTTTGTGCTTTTAATGACCATAAGAAATAACTTGTTATACTAGGGCTGAAGTTGATGATGCAGATATTTTGCAATAATCATCATCATCATCATCATCATCATCATCATTAGTAGTAGTAGTAGTAGTAGTAGTTATTGTGTATTATAATGTAACTTTTAAATTTTATTACATCTTGGCGTGAATATAAAATTAATTTTCTTATCAATTTCTCAGAACTGTGTTGATACTACTGTAAGAGATCCTAATGCATCATTTACCATAATAGTTCTAATAATTATTTTATAAATGTTTATTTTCAAAGACTTCCCCATTTAACAAGTAATGGCACATATGTGTTACTCAAGCAAAGGCATGGTGTAATAATGATAAATTGATAGCCAAAACAAACCTTGCAAATTTAAGGTTAACTTTTCAATGAATATATTAGGTGTATTAGGAATGATCATTTACTGGAAGCACATTAGTAAACCATGTCATTTACAACTGCAGTTGAATTTTAATTGATTTCTGAAGGATTCCAGAAGTGAAGTAGTTCATTAAACCATAGTACTTCTTATATTACACCACTAACTTTTTCATGCTTTACTAATAAATTTTTGCCATACTTTTGCATTTAGGGAAAATTCTTTGCAAAATGAACCCAAAGTACGTAGAATCCTTATTATACCACTTAATTATTTTTTACATTGTATGACCTGTTCTTGTAATGTTATCATCTGAGAGGAGTATTTCAGGAGGTCTGTAAGTTTTGAATATGTATATAGGAAGTGTATTATATTCCTTCTTTGCTTTCAATGTTCTGTACTGCTAGAGAAATAAATAAGTTGATTCATATGAAAGTATGGACAAAAATTTATGAGAATAACTTATTTGTTAATAATCAAGCCCAGGCACAGCTGCCTGTTATTATATTAAAATATGTTTTCTACCTCAAGGGCAAATTTTTATTGCAAGTAATATTGAATATATTTGAGAATACAAGAAAAGAATGCTATAATAGCAATTTTCAAAAATTTTAGAGTAGATTACTTACATGAGGAAATTGTTAAAATGCAGATTTACGGTAGGGGAATTCAATATATCTAGAGCTTTATTTTGCGTGTGTATATGAAATAAATGAGTTGGACAAAATCTTCTCTTGGACTTTTTAAACTTAAACATTCTATGGATATTGGCATTTCTAATTTTTAAATGTATGTTTCTTGTTAAATTTTCTAATTATTTTGCTTGAGCCTGGGAGCAATTTTTATTTGGTGATCGCAGTTTGATAAAGTCAATTCAAAATAGCAAACTTCATGGGAAACCTATTATGTACAAGAAATAATAAAGAAATATCCTTATGGATCAGGTCAATAATATTATCGCTTCAGAATTCCTTGACCTGGACAAGATCTTAGCACGGCATGTAGAAATTCTTCCTGTCGATCTTGTAAAACTTGCCTGTTTTTCTCTTAAGAAGTGATCTACATAGCCAGGGACCACCTCTCTAATATTTGTGATTGAAACATGAGTTACTACTGCAAGTTCTAGGAACTCAACAACAACAACAAAAAAGTGTTCAACTAAAAGTAAAAGGAAATCTATGTCCTCGAAAAGGTCTTGTTCATCATTATGACTACCTGGGGTCATTACTATTGAGCCTATCAGATAGTCTTTTAAACACAATCTTGACATGAAAAGACAGAAATCAGAGTTATTCTATAGTCCTCTATGTATGTATGTTCTTTAAGTGTGAACAGACTTTGGAAAACTCAAGACAAGGACCAGGCTGATTGCAGCCCATGAGCTGGAGCAGTGTCCATAAATGCAATGCTGTCTGTCTTCTCTAGTTCCCAATTCTCAGTGAAATGCAGTTTGAAAGTAGGAGGAGGAAGAAAAGAGGTTGCTTTTCCCCTTTTCTCTAGTCATTGCTGCAGATTACCCAAAACCCAGCACTGACCTCAGTCAGAGGTTCTTCAGCCTCTCTTTCATTTCCTTTCTTCTCTTTCTGCAAGACCCAGCTGACCTGCCTTACTTAGAACCTGGGTGATAAAAAGATCAGTGTGCCTGGAGTCTGATTTTCTTTTTACATGTTAATTGGTCTTTTGTTCTTTAGAAACCCACAGATTCACTATCAATGCCAAGATGACCAGAATGCAAAAGAGGAATCATGAATGTGGGAAGACATACAGATATTAGCTTTCTTCTCTTATTTTATGCTTTTGTACATAAAATGTACAGATTAATGTGAGTGTTTACATCCGAGACAAAACTCTGTAGGGGAGAAACTGTGAGACTTTCTTCTGTTCCACAGAGGGGTGGAAGAGAGAAAGGCCACTCAGAAGCAGGAATTTGCAGGGAAAAATAATAAGGTAGTGATAAGGTGGGAAGAGGGCCCATCTCCTGCTGTGTTTGACTTAACATCCTCGGGAGCACCAATCTCTGATATTCAGCTACTACCTATCAATCAGTCTCACAGAATGTCTGTCTTAGAACACTGCATGGCTTGCAGTTGGGGAAGATATGAGGGGAAGCTGCAGGGGTCAGTAGTTGCTGAACTTGCCACAGCAGTAAGAAAGCTGAAAGGATGTAAGTAAGAAACTTGTTAATAGGCTGGGTTCTCCAGAGCAGCATTTTTCAGTCAACAATTTATCTACAGGAAATTAATCAACAGCCATTCTGATATTTAGAGAATGTTTGATAAAATGCTCAGGTTGCTGAACTTGCCACAGCAGTAAGAAAGCTGAAAGGATGTAAGTAAGAAACTTGTTAATAGATTGGGTTCTCAAGAGCAGCATTTTTCAGTCAACAATTTATCTCCAGGAAATTAATCAACAGCCATTCTGATATTTAGAGAATGTTTGATAAAATGCTCAATATAATTTTTAAAAAGCACAATTAAGAAAAATGTGTTTTTTCCTCAATGATGTATTCTATCCTTGTTACCAAAGGCCTAAATTTAGTATTTATCACTACACCCTTGGAGTTTATTTGTATTTTTAAAAAATTTAGAAATCTCTATTTCTCTAAAATACAGAATAAATTGCATACGACGTCTGCTGTCTTGCATGCACTTGGGACAATGTATACTGTCTTGTCATTCATGCAGATTTATGAGAATTCTACTTGTTTATTCACGTAGAGAGTCTGGTTAAAAGCACTCGTGTGACGTCAGATAAACCTAGTCAAATCCTCAGCTGGCTACTTACTAGGTAAGTGATCTCTGGCCAATTACGTAGCTCTTCTGGGTTTCATTTGTAGACAGATGAGAATTCCATTTTAATTCATGGATGGGGATAATGAGAACACTCATCTCATATAGTTGTTGTGAGAAGTCAAAGATATAATAAATTCTACGCCAATGCTAGCTGTTATTAGTATTATTACTAATTTGGGTCAGTAACCATTAAGTGTGGCAAGCAGGATTCAAATTCAAGCTGTCTGGTTCACTTATAACCACTATATTATTCCATATATAGTTGAATGAAGTATGAAAGGGATGTCTGGGGAAGGACAATGGCTAACAGAGTCATTCCGTTCACTGAAGCATCGGAGATCGACTCAGAAGCATTAGGAAAAGGAAAGTAAAAGTTTACCTGTAAAGAGTTTGTCGGCCTTCTTAGCTGGCTAAGTTAAAAATACAAGTATTTAAGGAAAAACAATTTCAAAATTATAAAGGTTACCGAATTGTTTACGGTGGAAAATAGCCACTGCTACATCAGCATTGTCGGGTCCGCAGCTGGCGGCCAACCCGTACAGCACTAGCCTCGTTCCTTCTGGTGGGCGAGCGAACGGGCCGGATTACTCTTTCCCTCCAGTCCCCTTTGGAAGGAGACGGGGAAGAGAGCCCTGAAGAGAGGTGAGCACACCGCCGGCCCCCCAGCCCAGTTAAAGGAC
>NW_007731321.1:85964-153405 GCF_000696425.1 Galeopterus variegatus | reverse complement strand
ATACGCCCTTGTGGGCCCATAATGGCACCGCTTGTAATGTCACTTAAGGTGGCATTGGTTTTTAAGGCCCGACACAGCATCATACTCACAAAGTTTATTTCAAATGTCTTTACACATCAGTAAAGCCAGAATCAGAGCTTATTTCTATGGGAGTCAGGTTTATGGAACATACTTAAGGTTTGTCACTTCACAATCCAAAACGGTTAGGGTGACCCTGTTTTTGATGTTACTGTCAGCATTGTTATTGCTGTTGTTTTTTATTTCTTTTTTTGTTGTTGTTGGTTCATGTTCTATCTCAGCATAAAAATAGTTTTCTTCTTTTTCTTTTGTATTTATTTATATATATACATTTATTTATTTATCACTGGTAGATAATGTGCGTAGTGATAGTGGAAGCAGGCTGAATCATTAGGTTGGTTTGGTTTTTTTTTTTACAGTAGATGCTAATGCCTTAGAGTAAGAAATTATGTGGAAGCAGGGAAATTTACCGTGGTTTTTAAATTTAACTTTTAAATTCTCAGCATCTGGTATATCATATAACTCTGTAGCAGTTTGATAATGATTTATGCAATGGCATGTTATTTAATAAAATGACTTACATTAAAAATATTTTTTATTTTTATTCTGTATCATGGGTGGCTATTAATGGTATTTGTGCTCATGACTAATCATCCTATTGTAATATATATCTATATATATGTGTGTGTGTGTGTATGTGTATTTATATATATATAGGTTTTTCTGATTTAATTATTTATCCCACAAATACATTAACAAGACTTCATTTGAAATGATGGCCTTCAATGACTGTCATCTTTCACTTCTTATTCTTTAAACCTAGGATTACGAATCATCTATATTTTCTTTATTCTGTATTCTGTTACAACAAATTAGCCTTTGAAGCAGTCTCTGATTTTTGATTTTACCTGCTGGGTATGGTTTGTTTTTACTTATATGTCAATTTCAAATTAGGCCCACCTCAAGCCTTGCCTCCCCAACACCTAATTGAAAAGAGCTGCTTACAGCTAAGAGAGTTGCTGTAACTACTGTAGGTTGTCTCTGGTGCTCAAAGATATTAATCAGGAGAAAACAATGTGATTTGATTAGAAGCAACATTTTTATAACAGTAATATTCTTGTCTGAGAGCAGTAAATAAAATGCCTTCGGGCATATTTATGAATAGAAGCTTCTAATCAAATTAATGACAAACTGTGCATGAGATGTCCCAAGAAACTCACTCTTGTCATACAGGAAGGATCAAGGATGACATTTTTTTAAAAGAGGTATATTGTATTCTTTTCCTAAAAGAACATTGGAGACTATTCTGACCTGAAATGATGCCTCTTGTACAAGTTCTCAGTTAAGTTTAATAGGCCAGTCTACACAATACGCAGTTATTGCTCCCATCTCTAACTTGCTGTTTCAGTTCTTTTCTTACAGATAACATGTCTCAGTCTGCCTCCTTGGTAGTTGGACTAAATGACCTGCAGACATGAATGTAGCAAAACTGGTACAACTATTGCCTAACCACTTGGCTTTTCTTCCACCTCACCCCAAGTAAAAGAGAGAACATTAGACAGACTGGATTTTCTAATCCTGTTCTCATTTCTCCCCTCAACATAGTGCATAGGCACTACGAAAAAGATGAATAAAAAAAAGAAGAAGAACAGGAGGGGACTAACCTCTACAAATAATAAAACTATTTTTATGAGTAAAAATACAGGCAGAAGAAGTTTACAGGGATATGTAAACAACTGATAAGTGACCAGGGTGCTAATATTACTCTGCCTTCTGAAGCAAAGTCAGCACCTGCCAGGGTCCAGGTATAGTGTTATATCAGAAATATACATGATGTATTTAAGCCATTGTGAACTTCTCTGAATACCAAGAAAGACAAAGTGCACTAGACAATTAAGGAGATGAGTTTATTCAGACTATTGGAAAAGGGAGAATGTTCATTAATGGACAACATCTAAAAGTAAAGGAAGGAGACCTCAGGTTTCAGAGAGTCATGTAAATAAGGGAGTCATTCACAAGTCTTATGGGAGTGCTGAGAAATGGTGTTTTCCTGGAATATGAAGGAGCAGAGTGGCCCTTGGAGGTTGTCTGTTTCACAGAACATTAAAAAGGTCAGGGCATTTTGGAAAACAAAAAGGTGACAGTATTTAATAACCATCAGTGTGTTCTGGGAGTACTAGGTTCAGGTAAAGTTCAACATTATCAGAACCAAACAACTTTCAGATTAAAAATATTTCAATATGAAGGGTATTATAATGGGGGATGTTTACCTATCTGAAAAAACAAATTAAAAAGAACTTTATTGAAGTATAACATATACAATAAACTACACATATTTAAAGCATACAATTTAGTTATTTTGACATGTGAAACCATCACAGAATTTACTATAGTGAACATATCCATCTCTTACGGTACTTTCCTCATGCTACTTTGTAATTTCTCCCTCCCACCCATATTTACTAAATACTGATTAAATTCCAGGTATTTTTCATGCATGTGTATTTACTGAGCCTGGGAGGTCTGACATCCATTTATAAATCTTTCCTAATTCTCTGCATTCAAACTCTGCATCTGCAGAATCCACTCATTAATATCTCCACTAAGGAGTCAGAACTACATTTGAATGTTAGTTCTGGCCCTTATCATTCAGAACTACATTTGAATGATAGCTCAAGTCAATCAACCTTCTAAGACTTTGCAAAATAAGGATACAATAGGATTGAAGTCATAGGGTTGTTGAAAGGATTAAGTGATACATTGCAAGTGGTAAGTTCAGTGTTTAGTATAGAATAAGCAGTCCATGATAGCAGGTAGCTATTTGTATGAGTACTATACTTCTGTCCTACTAACATGCTACCCAAAGCCTCTGTGTCTCTGTGTAAGTAGAGAACAGTGCATGGCAAAATTTTACTACTCAGATTAATGGAGAATGCTTAAACTAAATTGATGAAAAGACACTTTTTTTGTAGTTGTTACAACAAACAAACGGAAAGGACATTCTTGGGGGGGAGGGGAGAGAGGGAGGAGGGCGGGAAGTGTCGGTGGTGGGCCATAATAATCATATACATTGTATATTGACAAAATAAAAAATTAAAAAAATAAAAAATAAAAAATAAAATAAAAACAACGTCTTACATACTGTAAAAAAATAAAAATAAAAAATAAAAAGTTCGTGGAAAAATAGAAAAAAAAAAAATAAAAGTAAAGGAAGGAGACCTCAGGTTTCAGAGAGTCATGTAAATAAGGGAGTCATTCACAAGTCTTATGGGAGTGCTGAGAAATGGTGTTTTCCTGGAATATGAAGGAGCAGAGTGGCCCTTGGAGGTTGTCTGTTTCACAGAACATTAAAAAGGTCAGGGCATTTTGGAAAACAAAAAGGTGACAGTATTTAATAACCATCAGTGTGTTCTGGGAGTACTAGGTTCAGGTAAAGTTCAACATTATCAGAACCAAACAACTTTCAGATTAAAAATATTTCAATATGAAGGGTATTATAATGGGGGATGTTTACCTATCTGAAAAAACAAATTAAAAAGAACTTTATTGAAGTATAACATATACAATAAACTACACATATTTAAAGCATACAATTTAGTTATTTTGACATGTGAAACCATCACAGAATTTACTATAGTGAACATATCCATCTCTTACGGTACTTTCCTCATGCTACTTTGTAATTTCTCCCTCCCACCCATATTTACTAAATACTGATTAAATTCCAGGTATTTTTCATGCATGTGTATTTACTGAGCCTGGGAGGTCTGACATCCATTTATAAATCTTTCCTAATTCTCTGCATTCAAACTCTGCATCTGCAGAATCCACTCATTAATATCTCCACTAAGGAGTCAGAACTACATTTGAATGTTAGTTCTGGCCCTTATCATTCAGAACTACATTTGAATGATAGCTCAAGTCAATCAACCTTCTAAGACTTTGCAAAATAAGGATACAATAGGATTGAAGTCATAGGGTTGTTGAAAGGATTAAGTGATACATTGCAAGTGGTAAGTTCAGTGTTTAGTATAGAATAAGCAGTCCATGATAGCAGGTAGCTATTTGTATGAGTACTATACTTCTGTCCTACTAACATGCTACCCAAAGCCTCTGTGTCTCTGTGTAAGTAGAGAACAGTGCATGGCAAAATTTTACTACTCAGATTAATGGAGAATGCTTAAACTAAATTGATGAAAAGACCCATTGACAGATTATTTTAAGAGAAATATAGATTTGTAACTTTTGGATTCAAGCATTATCTGGTGCTCTGCTAACAACACATTTAATAGAGTTTCTGTTCTAACAGTAGATAAGAGCAGTTGTTAATTAGCATAACGAAGCACCAATTAAAAGGTAATAGTTATTGCTTATTGAGGAACATGCATAGAGCAGCTACCCCGCAAGACCTACTCCGTACTGAGAGGAAGAAAAAACAAACTCAACCTCTGGTTCAGAAAAGCAAAAGAGATTCTACGCAAACGTGGGCTCTTAGTTAATACTATGTACATAAGTTTGCAATACCCAAGTCAAGAAAGTCCCATGAAAACTATTTTCAGAACCATGAGACATCTAGATTTCAAGATGATAAACAAGGAAACGGCTCTGTAGTAACTCTTCCCTGTGCTCAGAAGTTTCTGTTCCATCTCCTGTACTCATATTAAGTGAAAATTATGCCTTCTCATTCTATGTTACATCTTTCAACATTTATTCCATATTCCACATTTTTATTCCTGTGTTCCAAGGAAACGGCTCTGTAGTAACTCTTCCCTGTGCTCAGAAGTTTCTATTCCATCTCCTGTACTCATATTAAGTGAAAATTATGCCATCTCATTCTATGTTACATCTTTCAACATTTATTCCATATTCCACATTTTTATTCCTGTGTTCAACCAGAATTCTTGATACTTTGGCAACTTATGGCAAAGAACAAAACAAACAATAAAAAGTGTCCACTGTGTGTAAGTTCTTAAGAGAGAACACACACACTTGATTATAATACACACACACATACACAGTGCAAAAGCCATTTAATGAAATTATACTTTATGAAGAAGAATTGGCAAATAATATAATCACAAAGTTAACAATCACAAAAAGTAAAGGAAATAAGTGAATTCTCACATCACATGAAATTAAAGTACAAATTAGTAACAAAAAAAAGGTAAAAAACAACAACAACAAATATTTGGAATTTAAACAGAATAATTCTAAATAACAAGTGTTAAAAAAGAAATCTCAAGAGATTTTCAAAAATATTTTGAACTAAATAAAAATGAAAATACAATATATCAAACTTTGTGGGATACTGTAAAATTCATGCTCACAGGGTAATTTATAGTATTAAGTGTATATATTAGAAAAGAAAAAATGCAAAATCCACAATCTAAACTTTCGCCTTGGGAAAGTAGAGAAAGAAAAGCAATTTAAGCAAAAAGCCATTATAAGAAAAAAATAATTCAAAAAGTTAGAGCATTAATTAATAATATTAAAAACAATAGAGAAAAATCAATAAATCCAAAACATGTTCTTTGAAAAGATAAATAAAATATATTAACCTGTAGCCTGGCCAGACAAGAAAAAGAGAAAGAAGACACAAATTGTTATTACTATTGGAAATGAAAGTGTTCATTAGCACTTATCTAATCATGAACATTAAAAGGTAATAAAGGAACGTTATAAACAACTCTATGCCTACAAATTTTATACAGTAGATGAAAGAGACCAATTCCTTAAAAGACACAGACCAAAAAAACTCATACAAAGAAAAACTGATAATCTGAATAGGCTCATATCCAATAAAGAAATTTATTCAATAATTCATAACCTTATAAAACAGAAGCACTAGGTTCAGATGATTTCAGTGGTGATTTTTAACAAACACTTCAAAAAATGCTATCAATTTTCACAATCTCTTCAGTAAATAGGAGCTGGGGAACACTTTCTAACTCTTTCTATGAGATCAGCATTACCCTAATGCCAAAACCAGAAAAAAACAGTAAAAGAAAGAAAAACTACAGACAAATGTTTTTCATAGATACAAAAATAGTTAATAAAATATTGCTAAACTTAATCCAAAAATGTATAAAAATTTATATATTATAATCAAGTGAGATTTATTTCAGGTATGCAAGATTTGTTCAACATTCAAAAATCAATCATTGTAATTTATCACATCAAAAAACTAAAGAAGAAAAATCATATGATCTTACTGATTCAGAAAAGTAATTTGACAAAATTCAATATTCATTAATGATTAAATCTCTCCCCAAACTAGAAATACAAGGTAATTTCCTCAGCATGATTAACAGCATCTACAAAACCCCACAGCTAACATACTTAATTGTGAGACACTGGATGCTTTCCTGTTAAGACTGGTAAGGCAAGAATCTCTTCTCTCATCATTTCTCTTCTACATTGTACTGGATATCTTAGCAATAAGATAAGAAAAGGAAATAAAAGTATTCATATTGGGAAGAAAAAAGTAAAAATGTCTGTGTAGATGACATTATTGTCAATGTGGATAATCCTGAAGAATCTAAGAAAAAAAAAAAAACTAGAGCCAATAAATAAGGCTAACATGGTCACAAGATCTAAGATAAACATAAAGAAATCAATTTGTTTCTTTATAATAGCAATAAACCTTTAAATAACAAAATTAAAAATGCCATATCATACATAATTGCTGAAAAAATGAAATACTTAAGTGTACATTTAAACAGATATATAGATGACCTGAATGTAGAAAAATCCAATATACTAAATGAAAGAAGTCAAAGAAGATCTAAAGAAATTAATAGTTATGTGGCTTTCAAGGTTTGAAAGAAGCAATATAGTGAAAATGTTAATTATCCCTCAATTGATATACAGATTTAATATAATTCCTGTCAAAACCCCTTTAAGATTTTTTGTAGACATAGACAAGATTATTCTTTAATTTACTTGGAAAGGCAAAGGAACTAGAAGAGCTAAAATAATTTTGAAATAAAGAATAAAATGGGAAGCATAGGTCTACTTTATTTCAAGACTTTACAGCAACAGTAATTAAACCTGTATAGTACTGACATTGGGAATAGACACATAGATCAATTGAACAAAATAAAAAAACCTAAAAATAGATCCCCACAAATACGGCCATCTGATTTATTTTTAACAGAAGTGTGAAAGCAATTCAACAGACAATTGGACATCCATAGGATTAAAAAACAAAACAAAACAAAACAAACCTCATGAACCTTGCTCCCAGTCTCATATCCTCACATCGTATACAAAAATTTTGTCCAAAAATATCACATATTTAAATATAAAACTAAAAAACTTTTACAAAAAAAAAAACTATTGGAAATCTTCAGGAGCTATAGCTACTCATAGCTTTCTTAGACTTGACACCAAAATCATAATCCTTAGAAGAAAACACTGATACATTGGACTTAATCACAAATTAGCTTTGTGAAGTATCCTGATAAGGATTTATATAGTGGGACAAAATGGTGATCACCCCATTTTCTCCAGAGAGACTAAGGGTAGAATTAAAAGCATCTTGAAATGCCTCCATCCTTCCCTGTGTATAATTTGGAGCTACCAAGGCCTGGTATTGCGCTCTGGAACAAATGAGACCCTGAGTCATGACAAGGGCAAGGTTGTGAGTACGGAAGTGTTGGGCCAGGGGCCAGTAAACGCCTGTTCTCCCTGCTGCAAGGAGCCCTAAGATTTTTGTGCCATTTTTTTTTTTTAATGTGTCGTACTTCTCTGGCAGTGCAAGTAGCTGTGATTCCAAGTAACTAATTTTCCTGGTAACCAGGCTTCAACTTTGCTCTGGCAGCATTTTTAGTCATAAAACAATATCAAGGTTGTTTTTTGTCTATCTCTTCCTATCTCTTTTCATCTATCTTCTGCTTCCTATCTTAAGAAATGTGAGTTTATTATAATAATACTAGTAATAAGTGAGGCACATATTACTCCCATGCCCCCACAATCTTATAGATGCAAATAGGCTGAGAGAGTTTCAGTAATTTGCCTAAGTAAGGCTTTGCAATAGGCCTCTCCAGAAACTATCCTTCGTCTAAGATGACCCTAAGAGAGGATCTGGGTGAGGTCCTCCTCTTTTCTTTACTTCCAAGGGAGGCATTATCCAGAGCAGGGGAAGGACTTCAGTTCACCACAATGCCATATGCATACCTGTGGCTGTTTGAAATAATCCCGATACCAAGTAGTTTTAGACGGCTTTTCCTCAAAAGGGGCAAACTGGCGGGCTCACTCTAAGACTTCTTGTTTTTCCTTAATAAACCACAAATCCAAACCCAAGGTCCGCTGCAGAAGGCACTTGACATGCAGACTTTCTATTTTTTCAGTTTACTTTTTTTTTTTGTCTTTTTCATGACTGGTAAGGGGATCGTAACCCTTGGCTTGGTGTCGCCCGCACCATGCTCAGCCAGTGAGCGCACCGGCCATTCCCATATAGGATCTGAACCCACGGCGGGAGCGTCGCTGCGCTCCCAGCGCCGCACTCTCCCGAGGGCGCCACAAGGTCGGCCCCAGTTTGTGTTTAATACCGATAATATCATATTCCCATTTATTAAGTCATTAATCCATTATATATGATAAAAATAGCACACAAAAATGAGAAAGAGAGAGAGAGAGATCACTCTGGAAAACTTGGCCTGAGTGAGTCTTGTGTAGGAAGTGGGATAGAGGACATCCTAGGCAAAGCAAAGTGGCATAGTAAATTATGATGCTTTTGAAGAACTGAGAATAGATTGGTTGGTTGTGGGGAGAGAAAGAAGACAGTGGAAAAACAAGAGACTGGGCAGGCTCACAATGACCCTGTGTTGCAAGATGGTATTGTAAGCATTGGGAAACATCAAGAGATGTAAGCAGTTGTGTACTTTAGAAAGATTACCCTGGAAATTATATAAAAATGAGATAGAAGCATGAAGGGTGCAGGTGCTAAACCAAGGGTGGGTGTGTATAGAAACTTATGAGTTATTGCAGTAATTCAAGAAAGAGATTATGAGCTCCTGAAATAAGGCAGCTGTTATCAGGATGGATATGAGGAAATTAATTTAGAGATACTAAAAAAAAAGAACTGACAAGTCTTGTACAAATCAAAGGAGAATTGCATTTAAAACATGGCCTTTTCCACTGATGCTCTAAAAAAAATAGTTTGATTTTTTTCAAACTAGAAGAGCAATATTGTTTTCTCCTCAGGGTAAAATGTATTTTCCCCCTCAAAGTACAAAACAGTCTACCTTTAAACGGATATTAGTATAATCTGTCATTTTTAAGCATATCTTATGCCCAGGACATCTTTACCGTTGAGAAATATTGACAGCTCCTGAGCAGATAGTTTCATTTAATATTCCTTGAATGTTCCCTTACTATTAAAAAATTCAGATTAAGAAATGCACTTGTCAGAATTGATTTTTATAGTTTGGGCATACTAAAATGTTTTATTATATTTCGATTTGATGTGCTTTCCAATAAAGAAAAAATTCAGTTTTAAAAATTACCCTTTCTGAGTAGTAGGGGAGCCCTAAGGTGCCAATTATCCAGTTATCTTCATGGTGTTGAGTGATGGGAGTCCTCTTAGGTATCAGGGTAGCTTTATTTGGCAAAAAACATTCAGTTTCTAGATTCTCTACTTTTTGTTAAGGACAGAACTCACTTACTCTATTAAACTAACACTGTTTTTTGTCCTATCAGCAATAGCAGCAGGGGAGTGAGTTTAATTTTTGTGCAAGCAATTTCATGCAGTTGTCAATAATATCCAGGAAGTAAGTGCTGGGTTTAATGCTGCCCTTGTTTCTAAATAGAGAGACATCAGATTGTACACTTAAATCTGTGCCCAATTTGGAATGGAAAAGATGACAAGAGAAAAGAATTGATTCCTTCCCCTTGAAATATTCCAGCAAGGGTTGTTTGCTATTCAAATTGTGCAAAGAAATGAGAATCTCTTGTTATAACAAGATGAATGTGAAGATAAAAACTAAAGTTTTATCTTTTCAATTTTTCGTTTTAGTATAATGATAGCAGTTGGAAATAATTATAATGTTTGTCATTGCATTTGGTCAGGATGTGCCAACTGTTTCTGATGCAATTCAGTACAAGAGGCAAGAACTTTTCCTTGAGCTGAACCTAAAGGAAGAAAAAAAAAAATCAAAAAACAGAAAACATAGAGATTTTTCCTACCTACTTTCAGCAAGGTCTCTTTGTTTCCTTACTTGGTGTTATATTTCTGACTCCACAACTGCTGTTTTAATATAATTTGCTAGATGTCATAATTTCTTCATGCTTCATTTTCTTTCTCTCTAGAGGATGGTTACAGTTCAATCTGTGAAAATCTTTTTTGTGCCTTGAAGCAAAATAGATTGCGAAATTCAGACATTCATACAATCTAGGAGTTGCAAAAGGGCTCTAAGAGCTAGCCCCTTTGGGACACGGAAATATAAGTTCTCCATTGTTTAACAGAAACATAAAAATAGAGGAAACGTGATTTGTGAACAAAAAAGCATTATGGAGAAGATTCATAGACACTCATGTTCTTCTTAGTTGCACATGTTAACCTAAATAACAGAGAGAGGCTTTCTTGTTTTTTTTTTTTTTTTTCCTTTTTGTCTTTTTTACTGATCGGGTAACGGAATCACAACCCTCGGTGTTGCGCCTGCACCACGCTCAGCCAGTGAGCGGAACCGGTCTCCACATGGGATCCAAACCCTCTGCGGGAGCTCTACTGCGCTCCCAAGCAGCGCACTCTCCAGTGTGCCACCGGGCCGGCCGGAGGGAGGCTTTCTTAAAGAAAATGATATTTATTGAGGAATGGGACATTACAATGGGAATACACAGGGCATAGTAAACTATGTGCATATTCAGGGAGGTAAAGGAAGACAAAAAGTTTTAAAAGAAAAATGATGGAGGATTACATAATTGTTTGGGGATAATTATCATTGGCTACAAGGATCAAAAACAAGGAGATGCCAGTCTGAGGTTGGATAGACAGTTGCTTGGCCTTGCAGAATTTTTTATTGAGGTGTGACAACCTCTGTGCAAGGCTGCGGCTTTCAGAGTCCTTTGTATGAGTCTTGTCATCAGGCATACGTGCATGAGAACTCCTCCTTTCATGGCCTTCCCTTAGCTCTATGAGGATTTGTCAGGGTTTTTAACACAAGCTACTCCATTTTGATTCTGAAAACTTTCACACAGTCTATCCTCTGGCAATGGACACATGGAATTCTGTGTCCTGTTTAAGATCAACAAATGAAGGTCAAAGTCAGATTCCTGTCAGAAGGAAAATTGTTAAGGAAGATATTTCTAACCATTATAGTCTTTCAACAATTAAATGAGCTGGAAGCCTTAAGGTGGCTGAAAATATTAAAAACAGGAATGATGTAGAAGGAATTCTGGCACTGGGGACAAGACTGGTCTGTAAGATCCAACACTTGCTATCAGTGTACAATGGTCATATAGCTTCTTTGGGTTGATTTCCTCCAGCCCCTTTCCTAGTTACAATATATTATTGGTAATTGCTAATGTCATAATAGCATTTTTAATAAAGTTCATGTAAGTCAAATTTTATATTGTTTTAAAACTTTTAACACAACCTTTCAGCATCTGTAAAAATACAAATTACAAAAGCAACAAACGTGTCCATGGCTTAATATATGAAAAGGTGGTGTGTAATTGAATTATTCATGAGATTACTCCAGCACCAAGGATCAGAACACTATCTTTTCTAACTTTTATGTCTATATCACTAGACCATATTTTTTTTAATATTCGGAGGAGTGACTCCTTGTGAATCACCTTCAGCATCACAGGTGTGATTAAACAGCCAGTCCCCCCGTAACAAAGGAGTAATTGCATCCTCCCTAATCTGACCCCTCTATGGCCTGCTTTATTTGTGTTTTAAATAAATGTGAAATGGCATTCCTAAGAAAAATGAATACAGCATTGCTGGATGTTGGCTATATTCATTATTAGGACTTTTGCAGGACTTTTTTGTGCTTCAGTAAAATAAAATGTGAGTCACCATTTTATGAAACAGGTCATGGCTGTTTTTTAGAATTACAAACATCTTGAGTGACACTAAAAGGAATTTTTATGCCTGGGAACATGGATCAATGAGTTCATTAAAAACCTTTTAACAGAGACAGTTTTCATCAATTTTAATTCTCTATTGTTTACATTTGGGAGGGTCTTAAAGGAATTGAGATGCACAAGACCACGTTACTAACTAGTGGAAGAAGAGCTCTTCTGAAAGAAAGAGAATGTACTCTGATCGTGGGCATGTTGTATAGTCAAGACTAAAGTTTATCATGGTATGAATACATGTGTCAGAGGAAATATGGCAATAGTTATGCAATAGACACAGGTGCAGGGGGTACCTCTAGAGACCTCTAAATGTTAGTTAAATAACACTTACTAGATTGGTTACATTGCACAATTTAATCTATTAATTTGTAAAATGGAGATGATAATTGCTCTTTTCTCCTATGATTGTTGTACAGATTAAATGAGAAAATATGTGCAAATTGCATAACAAATTACCTGGAATATAGAAAGAGCTTGATAAATATCAGCCTCTGGTGTTGTAATTCTTGTTACAAATTATACAGGACAAGGAGTGTGGGAAGCTGTGTGGTAGTAGGTATAGTACCAGATTGTGAATCAGCAGACCTGGATTCTAAACTTTCTTCTATGACTGAAATACTGAGTAACAAACACTGTTAACAAATCATTCGACTTCTTTAAGATGAATCATTTAATTCTGTGTTTCTTTATTGTATTATCTTCTTTTATGTTCCTGTATTTTTGTTTTGTTTTTCTTTCATTGGTTTGTTTTGCCTGCATTATAGAGAAGTAGGTTAAAGAATCTCTCTTTTTCCCAAACACCTTAAAAAAAAAATAAAAAAGCTGTAAAAATCTATGATTTTGTAAAAGCCATCAGGTTGATTACACAATCAACTTCTTGTACATGACTTACTGATTTTAAATATTAAAAACTATACATTAGAACAACATGAATTGAATAGGATACAAGAGTATAAGTCAATCAAGGTATTCAGAATAGCAGTTCTTAATTGTGGGCAATTTTTTCCCCACAAGAGACATTTGGAAATATTTGGAGACATTTTTATTGTCAAGATTATGGGTTGGGGGAGGTCCTAAGTAGAGGCCAGGGATGCTACTCAACATCCTACAACACACAGAATAGTCACCTATAGCAACAAATTGCCCAGTACCAAGCATCAATAGTGCCAGTGCTGTGAAACCCTGATTTAGAGTATCATTTAACAAAAATAATTTCATAGCCTTCCACTGAGGGCCAACTGTGTTCCAGGCACTGGATATACAAAATTGAACAAAACGGTTTTGCCTTTAATGAGTTCTGTGTTTCTGATGTATGAAGTCATCTTGTATCATTTCTCTGTAATTAAACTCTTGCCTTTAAAAGTAGGTAAATACAGGTTATAACTCCTATCAGAAAATGTGTGAAAGAATGAAGGTGATGAACTTCGGCTTCTCTACTCATCAACAATTTTAGCTGAATGTGTTTAATAGCAATAGTCTTTTATTCACACCTATTTATGGTCCAAATAGTTTGGAAGAAAATAATATAAGAATAAATAAATTAACATGTGAGAAATGTAATTTCCATTCATAATATAAATTCATAAATAATGTTATATTTACAAATCTACTTGAAAATGACCATTTAATGGGCAGATATCAGAGCACAGTTTATATATTCTATTTCAAATAGAAGATACAAGAAGTAAGCTGTAAATGTCTATGTCTATGTAAAGGAGGAAGCCAACTTTCCTGAACAGAAGTGAGTGCTAAAGGATTGAGGAACCTAAATAATTGAGCCTCTGTTCTACTTTTTGCTGAAATAAGCTACCAGTGGCAATTATGAATGTTTATTACTCAGTATTTCAGTCATTTTGTTTTATTATTTGGCAATACAATAAACTTTCACTTGAGCAGTACAAATATAGATATTTCTTATTCTAAATAGAAATGACTTTTTACAAGAACTCTTTTGGTGAAACTGTCAGTGTAAGTGTCATGGAAGAGAAAAGGACATGGGGGTAAGTTGAAATTAAACTTGTAATAACTGTGTGTCTCAGAGGTTGTCTAGGGGGCAATTGTGATTCATACTCTCAAAGTGGAAGATAGCAATGCACAGAAAAAATGAAACTTCTTAAAAAATACCAAATAGAATGCCAGAAATGATCACATCAGATGCTAGGTTAGGATCCTGCTGTTTTATTGTAAGGAAATGCTCTTTCAAAGCAAGGACTGCAAGGAATGGTGTTTAAAGGATTTTTAAAAAATTAGTGGGAAACCTTGATTTCTTGCATTTAAATTAGTCATTGTGATCGTATTTATCTAGAGGGATATTTGGGAAAAAAAGCTTAAAGCTTAAAAATAATTCAAATTACTGTCTGCGCAATTCTGTTTTCCAATGTTTCTGGCCATATTGAAGCACAGGGACTAGATATACAGTACTACCTTATACAAATAGATAACTCAGCACTGGTTTTAGACATTAAACAATAGGAAGTTCAAGATTGTGATTCTTGAGTGAAGTGAGACAAATTAAGTGAGGTTTATGATTACCTGAGCTTCAGTTGTGAGAGCAATTTCCAGGTCACGACACAGAGGAGAAACCCAAACAGAACCTTGCAGAACCATTAAATGGAAGATAAGGTGATTGAATTTGGAGGCCAAAATGATTAACATCTGTGGGGCAGAGTTCAAGAGAAGAAGGGGCTGTACAGAGAAAAAGTGAGAGAGAGAGAGAGAGAGAGAGAGAGGGAGAGAGAGCATGTGTGTGCACTTTGGAGGTCTTCAGGGGGTCCCCTTGAGTCATCTGCAGAAGCACGAGAGGATATTACTCCAGACTGAGGAAAGAAACAGTAAAAGTAAATAGGCTAAAAAATTCCTGAAGCTCATACAGGGTGGAAAGAGTTTGTATTCTCACCAGCCAGAGTAGAAATATGCTTGGCATTAGGTTGAGTCCCAAAAATATATTATCTTAATAGTATGGCTATATTAGCTATTAAAAGGCTACTCTGAATCTGTCCTAACAAAGCTTTAAAATAAGCCTAAAAAGGACCTAACCAAAATCGAGTAATTTAACATATGTCAGATTAAAGTCTAATACTATTTAATGAAAGACATTAAAATCCAGCACATAACCACACACAACTCACAATGTCAGACATCTAAGAAAAAAATGCCAGATATTCAAAGGAGGAGGAATGTTTCACTCATGATAAGAAGAATAATTATCCATAAACATAGACCCAGAAGTGATAAGGATTGTGGAATTAGCAAATATAGATTTTAAAAACAGCTATTATAAACATGTTTCCTATGTTTGAGAAGATAGAGGAAAAGTTTAAGTTGATTAGTAGAGAAAAATAAAGATAACGAAAAGACTTAAATAGAATCTCTAGATATATCTGAATTCTTTCCTGTTGCGGAGTCAAGAACCTGGTAAGAGGACTAGGTGGGTTAAGGCCAACTAGCAGGCCTTCCCAGACCCTTTTCTCCTCCGGTACCAAAAGTGCCAGAGGGAAAAATATATTTTATACCGAACAAGAATAAGAATGATTGCTCGTCTTCCATCAGAAACTGTGCAAGCCAGAAGAAATCATGCAAAGTGAAAAAAGCAATAAACGAAAGGCTACATATAGTACAACTCCAAAAACAAACCAGCAAACCCATGTGGACCAAACCTATTGGGACCAAAAACTGATCAGTTGTTGCCAACGTCCAGGGAGAGGGGAGAGTATTGATTGCAAAAGATCACAAGAGAACTTTCTGGTGTGGTTGGAATCAAGATAGTGATGGTGGTTACATCACTGAATTCATTTGTCAAAACTAATAGAATTATTTAATTAAATTTAGTGAGTTTATTGTATGTAAATTAAATCAGTAAAGCTACTTAACAACAACAACAAAAAGAAAAACAATTTAAAAAGTAACTTGTGGTAAACTCTTTGGCAAAGCATATTTGTGTAATGCAAATCTTTATTTGCTAATTAATCTCTGTTAAATCAGACATTTCATTTTTATTTTTTATTAATTATATCAAGGGTCTTTGGTTGTTTGCTGTTTTTTTCTTCAATAATAATTCAGTAAGAAATTTTAATCTCAGTGGGTAAAGGTGGCTTTGAAGGTCTTGAGATTTTGCAAAATACATGAGTTTTTCCTACGATAGGAAAAATCTCTAGATTTTGAATTTAGATGTTCAAATCAGAGATTAATATTTTTTGTCCTAACTTGTTGCTGGACTTAGTTGGTTGAACACTTTGGGTAAAAACCTTAGTTTTTTGTCATTTTTATTTCCTTTCTCACCAAGTTCTTCTATATCTGACCTGGAGCAGATCAGAAAGAATTGCTCCCTGGATGGCCTAGTGATATATGTTCATTTGATGGTAGAACCAGTAAATTTACTGGGCTGAAGATGCTGTCAGTCTTTCAGCATGTGCTCACCCTGGACATAATGCATAGTGGATATCCACCCCATGGCTTGATTCTCGGGACTAACCACATTTCCTACTCTGCTTTTGAACTGGGACTGACCTGTCACCTGGCTATACTCTTAGGGCACCAATAAACCAGAATGGAATGGTTTGTATCAATTTGGGCCACAACTACACCGAATTGATGGCCTGCTTAACAATTAAAGAGACATTCAATGTTTATTCTTAAATGTGCCACTATGAGTGCTTACTATACTATTCTTCTTTCTATAGATATATAGTGAACATTTATTAATCGGAAGATTTAATAGCATAGAATGAGAAGTAATGTAAAGAGCCAAAAGTGAGGAGATTTTCCATATTTTTGAGAACAGCCTAAAAAGGTACTATGAATAAATTTGTAAGATTTAATAAGGAAAAGAATAAAGAAATCTATGGTTTCTGGCACACCTTCTTATATAGTGTCAAAATATCATTTACAATAGGCAGTCATTAGTGAAAATAAAAACCACCACTGTTAAATTTATTGATTAAAGATCCCAGACTTAGTGAAGTTACATGCTAGCTTGTAGAATTTTATTCAGTAAAATGTAAATCTTCTCTGTCCAGTAGAGTAGATTAGTTTACTTTTGTATCTAATCCAGGAATCTTAATATTCTTTTGTTAAATTGTCTATGAATACCTAGCTCCTCAAATACTCTTTAATCAAATTTTAATACCTTATTTGTCCTCTCATTGATAAGTTAAATAAAATCTTTTACATGTTTTTATTTTGTATGAGAACCTTTTTAAAACTTCTTGAAAGTTACATTTTATACCACTTTTCATGTTATTTCAGAGCTTATGTTAACATTTACTAATTTCCCCTCAATGCCATCACCTTTCTAGGTACTGATTCCATCCTCGGGATTTTCACAGTGTGACTGGGAAGTTTATAATGACACCTACTAAGATCTCTAACTCAAAACAGTCTGGGGGAAACCAATTATAGCTCGTAATCCTGACTGGAGTATTGAGATCTGAGAAAGGTAAAAAGGAGAGGCAGTAGTTGGTCTAAGCTTTGAAAGTTGAGAAGGATTTAACCAATAAGGCAAGGGAGGGCAGCAGGCTCTGGGGCTGTGGGGTGGGGGGAGCTAGCCTTAGCCCCACCCTCCCACCCCCACCTTTGGCAACCAGGCCAGTGAAGGAGCCAGCCATGGGCCACCACCGCCCCCCAACCCCTCTGCAGCATCTTAGAATGTAAAAAAATAAAGAATAAAAAAAATATTGTTTCTTTATAAATTACCCAACAGAAACAGACTAACATAGACCTTCTAGGTAGGAAAAAACAGCAACAGCAGAGGAGTGTATAGAAGTGCTTGTCACATTAATTCGATCAAGAATTTCAGTGTGGCCAGAGTAGTGGGTGAGGAGAGTGGGGAATGCCTGTAATGAGGATATAAACAAAGCCTGTGTAGAATTCTCGGGGGGCATTTTATTCCTTGCTAAGGAATCTGACATTATCCTTTTGGCAATGGCTATCTATGGAGAGTTTTAAGGCATCTTCCTTCGTGGTAATACCTGCATATTAGGACACTTGCTTTGTAGCAGAGTGGAAAATTAATTGACAGAAAAAGGAATCATATTTATAGGGAACAAAAAAATCCTTCGTAAAAGAATCCGAGACAGAATTAAGATCAGAAACACTGCAATAGAAGTGGAGCAATTTTCAGGTTCATTGGGAGACAGATTCCACAGGAGCTGATGAGGTGTGAAGCAGAAGGATGAGTTGATGGTGCTTCCTTGGTTTATTGCTTGGGTAATAAACTTGGTAGATGGTCAGGAGTGGCGGTTATTCAAGGGAGGGAAGATAATTAAGAACAACCTCATGAAGGAGGTGTGTGAAAACATTCGATAGGAAATAAAATCCAGCTAGGTTATATGGCTAGGGAAAATATATATACCATCCCTGAGATATCATTATCTAAAGGAAATTGGGTTTAATTTAGCATAAAGACAGCAGTGGGCTAAGCATATGTTTTGAAGCTGGGCAGACTCAAGTTTGAATTCTGGCTCACCATGAGCTACGTGAAACAGAGCAAATTATAAAAATTTCTGAACTTTATATTCCTCATCCTACTCTGTTTGATGTTGTGAGCTAATGACTTTAAAGACACTAGCACAGCCTGGCTGACAGTGAACGCCCAAACAGTTAGTACATAAGAGATGAAAATTCCCTACTGTCCTAGGAATAGTTAAATTTTAAATGCTACTTGTTTAGATCAAATCAAATGAGCATTTTCCCAATTCCAACTTTTGTACTGTTATGCATTCTGTCATTGAGTGAGATTTTTTACAAATGTTTTTGAGGGACTACTGAGTGCCACTCAAGGTTTTAGGTGCTGAGGATTCATCAGTGAACAAGACAGGCTTAGTCTCTACCCTCGGAGATCTTACAAACATATTCTAATTGGATACCAAAAAGAAAATCCCTACACTAATATGCCATAGAAAAATAAAGGGGAGAATTTTGGCTTATCTTTGACCCTCTTCTCAAATCATAATCTGTAAAAGTAGCTCATGTTAAGGAGTGAAAACTAGCTGAATAGAGCTGTTGGATATACCTGTATTTTTACAATTCTTTCTCTATAATGGGACCCTGAGGAAACAAAGAAGTAGACAATGTGTATGTACTTAGGGCTTCACCTCAGACTTGGCAATAGTTAAGGAGGATCATTACACTCTCAGAGGTTGAGGCGAGAGGATCAGAGCCAATGCAAATGCTGCAGAAGAGTAGATCATAAGTGGGTTGAAAGCCATATCTAAACTTTCAGTTCTCTTTTACTCTTTATGTGTCATTATGTAGTTCCCAACACTTCGGATGCTAAGTTCTAAAGTTAATGTGCATTATTACCAAAACTCTAAATACAGAAGGTTTTGATTGCTAAATCAAAAGTTAGAAAAAAATAAAGGAGGGTAGGTTGATATGAAGAAACTTGAAGGCTTATGTGGTTTCAACAAGACAGTTCTTGATGTGCTTTAGTAGAAAATAAAAGTTCACAGATTACCCACGAATAATAAGTGACTCATGCATTTTCCTGCTTATAGTCTAATGCTCCATGTAGCCAGGTTGCCACCAATGGACTTCATTTGACTTGAATTTCATTAAAAATTATTTTAGATCATATTTAAAATTGGATATTTTTAATTTAAAAAAATTAATATTTTAATTTTTTAAAAATCTGTGTTTCTAGTTTTTCTTGAAAAATCTAGAAATCTGACAACCCTGCACCTGAATTTATACCCGTCAGTAATTGGCTGGAGCTGAGTGGCTGCCCCATGTAGATGTAGCATGTTCCCTCCTGCCGTCCACTTTCTTATTTATAATGCATTGGCTGAGAAAACATTTGATTTTGTCAACCTACCTAGTCCATAAATGTGAACTGATAGAGTGTGAGTCATCCGTTAGCATTTTCCTTTCCCTTCCAAGCCTGTCACCACATTTTACACACTCCTTTATCAGCTAGGCTATAGATATACTTTAAGTTTTCCAATACAATGCCATCACATGAGACTTGGACGAGAAGCGAAAGAGAAGAAATAATGGTGGATGGATGCAAAAGTACATAATCGTAAGATTTTTTTTTTCCAAAATTTATTCTAGAGGTACAATTTACAAATAAACAAATGTCAGATTTTTAGTGCTATGGATTGATGATTTTAACAAGTGCATATGCTCATATAACTCCCCAAACCTATTAAAATACAGACCATTCCATCACCACAGAAGACTTCTGTGAGACTTCTTCATCATTTCACACCTCCTATAATCCTCATTTCCCTCAGGAAACATGTTTCTTATTTCTTTAACCACAGATTAGTTTCTTCTGTTCTAAAGTGACATAAATGGAGTTGTACACAATGCAGTCTTTTGTGTCTGACTTCCTTCGTTCAGAATGGTATTTTGAGATTCATCCATCTCATCGTGTATACTAGTTTTTAGTTCCTTTCCAGTGATGAGAAGAATAAGATTGTATAATTATATTACCCATTGCTATGATTGTCTTAATTGCTGTGAAATGCCCCAAGGTTACACTTCTCTCTGTGGTAACGGAGATGCAAAAAAGGATTACTCAAAGCAACATGAATGCAATGAGAAACGTGAAGGGACTGCCCCTCAGTAACTCCCCTGTTAGAAGGAGAAAACTGCTTACAGTCCTGATTCAAAGTTAGCTTCTGTTTTTTATTGCAAAGATAAGGAAGTTTCACAAGAAATATCAGTTGATTCATTCATTTCAAAAGGAGACAAAGACATGGCTAATGTGACAAGTTACCCATGGCTAAGTATAGCTTAAACAATGGAAACTAGTAACATCAGTAAAATTAACAATGTGACATTTGAAGTACAATTTGTGAAAAGGTAAATTGGTCAAACTGCAATTAGTATCTAAAATATACCGTATCCTTAAATTTTTAAGCAAAAGTTACATTCTTATGATTAAATATAAGTACAATTGTCTCTAAAGTTTCCACCAACAAACAGCTTGCCGGTAGCAAACACTGTTTCACATTTTTCCCTACAGCAATTCTTTAAAATCTCTTAACAGGACAGGTATGTCAACCACCTCTTAGCTCTAAAATCATTAAAGTAAGTAGGTGTTTCTCTAATAGAATTTATTACTTCCAAATCATAATAAAAGTCCAGAATTTGCATGAATTAAAACAAAATCATTGCAGTACACAATCCCATACTAAAATAGTGATTAGAGTTGATTAGATGGGCTGTTGCCCGGCTAGCTGTGGGCTTTTGCCCCCTGGCCAGGGGCTTTTGCCCCATACATGCATTACTTAAAAACCCTATTCTAAAAATCAAATGAGAATCCAGACTTCTAACCCTCTACACCGCACTGTTCTACAGACTTCTCACAGTCTGATGAACAACTGAAAAAATATCCATTTAGTTTATAAATATAAAAAGAAAGATGTATGGCCCCATTCCCCGAGTAATCAACAGACAGGCTGATAGCAGGAGGGCTACCAATGTAACAAAACGGGACACTTGCTGATGACCAGCAGCCAGAGTGACCGATTCGGATCAAAATGGTACAATTCTTTTTTTTTTTTTTTCCTATGTGATCATCTTGCATCTTTCTCTCCTCTCAAAATAATCCCAGTCCCATAGGTTGCACATTTTGGAGGCCAAGAGAACCCAAAGAAAAATAATTGATCTTCTGCAGCTATTTATTTGTTTTTTTTATTTTTAGAGAGAAATAAAAAAAAAGTATAACAAAGTTTCTAATATACATATGAGAATATTTCTTCCATAGTGATTTTAAGGCAAATGTATTTTGAATCAGATGACTTTATTAAAACTTGGGAGTATCAAGTTGTTTCTCTATTATTGACCAGGATAATAAAATAATGGTTTATGGAATTCTATACTTGGGAGACCAAAAAGAAAACATTTGATTTCAACTGCAATGAAATTTATATTTATGAATCCCAGTTTTCATGTTAAGGAACTTTGTGTCTGTTTTTTTTACAAAAACTGCTTACATCAATTCATCCCACATAAACTCCACAGTTAAGTTGGTCAAATATAAACTATTTATAAGACCTTAATCAAGCCCCATGTTTTTGATTTCTTTTTTTTTTTTTTTTTTTTTTTTGTCTGTGAGATTTCTTAATGATTCTAGTTGGGCTAATTGGTCATGACACAGCTCCAAAAGATATTTTCTTCAACTTTTATTAACTTAGCAAATGGGCAAGTTATTTTGTGCCCTTTTTGAGAAGCATTACTAGATACTTTGAAAAAGATGACCTTATTCAATCATCATAACAGTGCTATTGGTAATAATAATAGTAATAATAATAAGCATTTATTAAGTACCTATTGTGTGCAAGCCACTGTGCAACTGGGCATTTTTTATATTATCATGTTTTTGCTAACAGGAAAACTGAGGTTCTGAAACTCAAGGTTCTAATTAAATTATAAGTTTTAGACTCTTATTCTGGGAACTTTTGTCTATAATATTAAGGAACTCCAAAAAGCAAGAGAGAGAGGAAAAAGGGGAGTAAACAAATCGCCAGTACAATTCTACACTCTTTTAGGACCTAAAATCTGGATACAGTAAAAAAGAAGAAGAGATTGACATTTTTTTAAAAAAACATTTATCGGGAGCTATACCCTACTACTCCACCCCTGTCAACAGATCTATTTTTTAACTCTTTAATTTAACACAAGTGAATCTGTAGCTTTTGGTGCACACTTTGAGCAAAGCACTTTCTGCCTCCAGACAATGACCTCAGACTTTGTTGAAGGCTCTTTGGCCAGTTCCAGCAGGCACAAGTGTGAGAACCAGGCTGAAATGTATAGATTGTGGGTTTAATGTACAGTAACGTTTATAAAGGAAGGTTATTTGTATGCTGGAAGTGGGAGCTTAAGTTACTGTTTCCCTAAATTCAGAGATAAAATGACTTCTGGGCCATCACAAGCTTCAGTTAATATCTGCTAACTTCCACCATCATCTCTAACATCATGGGTGGTTCTCCCTCTTTATGACCTATATGCCTATAGAAAGACTGGTTTGAGAGTCTGGAAGTAACATCCTCTGATTTTGAGTTTACCAGTAGGTACTTGTATTAATCTGTTTCTGTTGTTTTTAACAAAATACACGAAACTGGGTATTTTATAAAGAAAATGAAATTTATAGCTTACAGTTTCTGGGGCTGGGTGTCACACTTCCCTCTGCATAACAAAGATGAAAAAAGAAAGAATTACTCAAAGCACCACGAATGCCATGAGAGGCCCGAAGTGACTGCACTTAAGCAACTCCACTGTTAGAAGGAGAAAGCTGAATGTGACAGCCCTGATTCATAGCTTCTTTTTTATTGTAAAGACAAGGAAGTTTCACAAGAAAAATCAGTTGATTCAACCATCAAAGAAAGACATAAAAACAAAGGCAGTGTAAAACTAGTAACAGCAGTAAAATTAACAATGTGACATTCCAGAATGCAATTTGTAAAAAGCTGAGTTGATCCACCAACAAACAGCTTGCCTTTAGCAAACATTTTCTTTCCCTACAACAATTTCCTCAGCATATTTAAAAAACAATCAGTAGGTTCCTCAACATATCTTAACAACAATCAGCAGGTTAAGCTGCACCAAGGACATCTGCCCTTATAGCCAGTAATTTTGCTGTTACAATTCTTTATCTACAACAGATAAAGAAAGTTTTCTGTCTTTTGCAAGCTTAACATTTCTACGTGTAATTCTAAAAAGTTATTCTGTACCTGAAACTACAGGGCCTTGGAAGTGAGGCCCTGTGAAATACATTTGCTTTATAAATGTTAGTATCCTCCACAGCTGGAAAGTCCAAAGTCCATCTTGTGGTGGTGACAGTGACCCAGGGGTCTCACATTGCAAGAATGGTGGAGCAGAGACAGTACAGAGAGAACAAGACAGACTCTCCTCTTTTTTTAAAGCCCTCAGAACCATGCTCCTGACCACCATTTTTAATCCATTCACTATAACACGGTCCTACAATCCAATCACCTCTTCAAGGTTCCACCTTTAAATAACCATAATAGGTTTTCTCACCCTGTTAACAGGATAGTGGGGGCTAAGTTTCTAATACATAAAACTTAGGAACACAATTGAAGCTTCAATGAGTTTCAGGGGGACATAATTCAATCCACTACAGTGCTGTTGATTTTGAGAAAAATAGTTTTGTGCCTTTACAGAAAAGCAATGAATCTGCATCCTTCCCACCTATGTCATGATTACCATATTATCATCACTACCATCCTCATCACCATCAATAACCACCACCACCAAATGCTACTCCATTTTAAGCAATTATGCATGATTTTACTCATTACCTAATTTAATCCTAATCACTTAACTGGTAGTCTCCCTATATCTATTCACACATTATGAGGACACTGAGGTATACTGAAGTTTAGCAACTGACTTAAGGTCACTTAAGTAGTAAAAAGTTAATTTTTAAAAAAAATTAAAACACAGTCTGAATAACTATAAAGACTGTACTATTTCCACTGTACCTACATCCTCCAATTTAAGTTAGGTAAGAATGTCCCACTTGTATTGCCTTTTCAAGGCCTGACTACCTTTCAGGAAGGTGTTTGAACATATCCTATCAGTAACTCCTGAAGTACTGCTGTTACTTCTAAGCTAATCACACCTTGGAAGAACACTGGAGAAAGTCATTAGAGGGCACAGTCCTTTCAAGATAGTTTTCTTAGATCGAGACAACCTTAAGAACACCTCAAAGGAATTACAATTAGATTGTACTTAATGCTGTTAAATGTGTAAATAATGCTAGCCTTATAAAGTATTTTTGAAGGTTATTAGAGATTGCTCTTTGTTCAAGCTATATTTAGAAAACACATATTAGTAGAAAGCATGAACATCTGTTGCTTGCTTGCTGAGTAATGACAAATCTCAGTTTGCTATGTAAATGCATACTTTCGTATGTGTTTTAATTATTTGCAGGCTTTAATTTTTGTTTCTAGGCATTGATGAAGGTATTTTTTAAAATATTTTTTAAAATGAGCTTACTGATATAAAAAATTAGTTCTAGCTTAAATTGCCTCTTACATTGAAAAAAGAGGCCAATTATACAGGAATTTTTTTTTGGTAAACCTATCAAAACATGAAGTGTTATTTCTAAAGGAAATAATTACTCCAAAAATCCACTAAGTCTACAATCCTGGAAAAACCACTGAATGCTAACTATTATGGAGGAAGTGGCACTAAGTCATGACTCAGTCCCTGCTCCACCGGTTTAATACTTTGTGACTCTGGACAAGTCACTTAATGTGTCCTAAACTTGTGTTTCTCATCCAAATAGCCGCATATGATCCAAGAGTTTCTAAGTTCTCTGTCAACTGAATAATAGGAAGGGTGTGTAGAGTTAAGTATTAACCCATTAACAGAGATATTTATTTTCTATTTATTTCAGTTTGTCTTTAAGAATATAAAAGACAATGAAATAATTTGAATTCAAATAGTATATTCTTTCAAAAAATAAAATCCTGTTCATATGTTCAATTATTATTGTCATATTATCTGTTATATATGTAAATGTTTTTATATTTTACCTAAATAGAAAAACTAAAGAGGTAACAATTTCCTAAACAGCATTGGCTTTATTGGTATAAAATCTACTAAGCCATAGAGCTTACCTGATTTCTAGAAAAGTAATATGGATTTTTCTGATCTTTCCTAGCCCTGAGAGTTGAATATTTTTATTCACAGTTTTTAACTGAATAAACAGAGGTTCAAAGAGGTTTAGTAACTGAACCAAAGACACATGGCTGGTAAGCGGCAGAGCTGGGATGCAAACCCAAGTCTGCTGTTCCATTATCACCATATAATTTCTAATAGAAAAAGATATAACCTCACTGAAAGACGAGATAACCACTCAATATCTGAAATCAAAAAGCTGAATTTATTGCTTATGTTAGCAAGAGATTGAGTTACATTGTTGTGATAATCTTATCTAGCAAAGCAAGATGCTAAAATAATGTAAGATTTTGGGGAAGAGTGGATTCTGGGATTGTGTTGTTAACAGAGACAGTAGGACATGAACACCAGTTGTGGAAACATCTTTTGCATTGGTTACAGAAGTTAGAGTGGGTTAACATCAGCGTTAGAAGAATGATAACTGAATGGAGTCCATAGCCCATTGACTAACTTCCAAAGTCTCAGGCTGTGTTCACTGAAGCTAGTTGTCATTGGCCAATCAGGCTTAAAAAGTTCTGGTCTTTACATGTACCATGGCTATGAGAGCCTCAGTGGATTGATTAAACAGGTTTAAAACCATTCCTTGTGTTTACTTGTTATTATATACATTGACAGTCCCTTGACGACCTATCATTCCAGTGATTCACTGGAAAGACTCACATGGCTCAACACAAAACCATAATTATGGCTAAGATGTATTACAGTAATGGGCATAGTGCAGTAACAGCAAGAAAAAAGAAATACGTAGGTGAAGGTTAGAGAAATTGATCATCGTCTTTTTGTTTTCTCTTTGTAGGACAGTACAGACACATTTTTCTCTCTAGCTGTGAACCGCAGGGATATATATGAGATGTTATTGCCTGGGAAAGGTGCTTGAGTCTTGGAGTCTGACTTTTTTGGAGGGAGCTGACCCTTAAGCTACTGTTCTGAAAATGAAAATAATTATAGCTTCTTTATATTGATCATTTATGACTTTGCAAATTTTTATTATATTTAAAAATTGTTATTTGTTTCTCCTTCAAACATTTTTTTAAAGTTTTCAAGTTTTTAAAATATGGAAGGCATTTCTTCCTTGAAGATAAAAGTTTCCAGTTAAAAGTTTTAAAAAATAACTAAAAATCTGCATCAATCATTTATTTTAGCTCTTACTAAGTTCTTAACAAGATCCTGAATATTGTTCTAGGTGACTGTTCCACCTATTACATGCTATTTGTAATCCATACCAAATCTTCTCAAGTAAGTGCTATTATTCCTATTTTCTACATGAGGAAACTGGGTTTAAGCAACTTGCCCTAAAATACATAGATTCAGAATTACAGCTGGGATTTCAACCCAGGTGTCTTAACTACTCTTTCTCTACATTACACAACTGTATGTCTTATGTTATTGCTTCCTAGGAGAAAGGGGATGTTTCTCATTTATGGAGATCCTGGTGCTAGAACTTAAAATATACAGAGAAGAAATGTATTCTAATTTTCTCTTTGAGATCAATTAGTCTTTTCAAATGCAGATTAAATGAATTCATTAAAATGATTTAATAATCTTAGTAACAAACCATGATAATAGGGAGAGACTTTCAAAAACCAATTTATAGGCACTATCATCACTTTGGTGATTACAGAAATTTGCATAAAGAAAAGATTATTGAAAATAGAATTTTCAGACCATAAAAGCCTTACTTTTCATAAGGTAGGTTATACCAGGGAGAGACACAAAAACAGATTAATCCAAGAGACAGGGACTAGGCCCTTACACATAGTTGGTTGCATGCTTTTTACAATAATTCAGTAGGATCAGCTAAGCAACCTGGAAACTAAATAGAAGAAAAACAGATACCTGATTATCAGTTTAAGACAACAATTTGCTCAAAGCACTGAAATTGAGAGTTGGGTGAAGATAAAAACCTGTAACTGAATATAAATTTATTCCAGGCAGAGGACATTACATTTTCATTCAACAAATGTTTATTGAGGAACCTACCCAATGTCAGGTGCTATGTCAGATCCTGGACACATAGTGTTGAGTGAAAGAGAAGACAACGCTGTCCATGCTGTTCTGAAACATACTTTCCAGATGGGAGACCAACAGCTTGTTGGAAGTGATAACAAATGGGGAGAGGCATGCATTGGGTGCTAAGGGAGGATGCAGGCTGCCACTGAACTGATACTGGGCAAGTCAGGGAAGACCTAATGACAGTAGCATCTAAACTGAGAAATAGAGGATGAGTAGGGGTCAACAGAGTGTGCATGAAGAAAACTTCCAGGCGAAAAGGAAATTCCAGATAAAAGGAATAGTTTGAAAAAAGCCACCAGGCAAAAATAAACAAAAAACAGAAATCTAAAACAGAAACAAAAACAAAATAACAAAAACCCAAAACTGTGATAGTGATGAGACAAGAGAAATTCAGACTCTGGGTGGTCATAAGGCCTCTGCAGGCTAGGGCATCCTTACCTAGGACTCACACATTATATACACAAAAATGTATTGAGTCACCATACAATGAAGCATATGTATCAAGGTGTTTTATTTTCATTTTCCATTTTTATTGTACAACTAAACATGACATGTAATGTCTCCCCTCCCCTTGGTATTGCGGTACATCACCCAGTAGAGCAAGTTCCAGGCAATGTGGCTGCAACATACCAAGCTCCCCAAGTAAGTGTTCATTCTTGATTTTTGTGACCATGAACAGTTTATCCATCTTTGTGGTCAAAAACAAATAGTGTTTTTTTTTCTTTTCAAATCTGTCTGGAAGTAAGTTGCCAAGTGATTGATTTTATGCTTCCAGACTTTTTTGTGATATCCTAGATTAGCACAGGAACAAACTGCATGAAAATAAAAACTTCTTCAGTATAAACTGAAGTTATATCCATTAAAATACATTGATCTTTTGGAAAGATCTCCAAGGCAAATGTGTGTACAGTGTGTGCTCATTCTCACTAATGTCAAACTGTTCCATAAGACCTACCTTCTCACTTTAGCATCCTGCCTGCACAAATGCATTATTGGGGCAGGGAGACACTATTCATTTAAAATTGCTTTATTCTTTTTTATGCTTTAGCTTTTTCATAGAACGTTTTTTGACATATGGAACTTCTCATCACTAAAATCAAACTGCCAGCCATGAATAATTCTGGTGTAGATGACTAGGCCAAGTCAGAATGAAGGCGATTCAATAAAATGATGGGTGTATAGGTTTATTGCTATTCCTATAAAAATCCCAGCAAGACTTTTTGTAGATATAGACGAGATTATTCTAAAACGAATATGGAAGGGCTGCTGCCCAGAGAGGTCTGAGAGCCACCGGGCCCACTTGTCCCAAGTCAGCCATGCTGGAACAGGCAGGAGCTGCAGGACCTCCAGCCCAGGTCAGTCCATGCTGCTTACGGAGGCTTGAGAGTTGCTGGGCCCACATGCCCCGGGTCAGCCGTGCCAGAACAGGTAGGTGCCACAGGACCCCCAGTCCAGGCCAGTCACCGTTGCCCAGAGAGGCCTGAGAGCCACCGGGCCGACAGGCCCTGAGTTGGCCACTCCAGAACAGGCAGGCACTGCAGGCCCCCCTGCCCAGGCCAGTCCCTACTGCCCAGAGAGGCCCAAGAGGTGCCGGGCCTAAATGCCCTGAGCTACCTGTGTTGGAACAGGTAGGCACTGTGGGACCCCCAGCCTGGGGTAGTCCCCACTGCCCAAAATTGGCAGTCCCCTCAGGATCCACGCCAGATATCAGGGTGGAACGAGTGGACTGTGATACCTACAATGTGATGCCACAATGTGGACTGTGATGACACAGTGACTTAACACCAAAGGAAAGATACCAGAAATATGAAAAATCAAGAAAGTATGTCACCACCAAAGGAAAATAATAACCTTTAAGCTCTCGATCCTATAGAACAAGAAGTCCTTGAAATGACTGACAAGGAATTTTGAGCAATAGTTTTAAGGAAACTACATGAGACATATGAAAGCTTAGTTAGACATCACAATGAAATGAGAAAAAATATACAGGACCTGAAAGAAGAAATGTACAAAGAGATCAATGCCCTGAAAGAGAATGTAGCAGAGCTTGTGGAGCTGAAGGATTCATTCAATGAAATAAAAAAACACCACAGAGATTCTAACCAGCAGGCAAACAAGCAGAAGAGAGAACTTCTGACCTTGAAGATAGGCTGTTTGAATTAACACAGGGAGAACAGAAAAAAGAAAAAAGAATTTGAAAAATTGAAGAAAATCCAAGAGTGATAACAATATTAAGCTCTCAAATATATGAATCATGGATATTAAAGAAGGGGAGGAAAAAGGAAATGGCTTTGGAAACATATTCAATGAAATAACGGTAGAAAACTTCCAAGGTATAGGAGAAAAGATCTTCAGATTCAGAAGGCTCAAAGATCCCCAACACATTCAACCCATAAAAGCCCTCTCCAAGACATGTTATAGTCAAACTGGCAAAACTCAAAGACAAAGAGAATCTTAAAAGCTGCAAGAGAGAAGCAGCAAGTCACCTGTACAGGAGCTCCAATCAGGTTAACATTAGACTTTTCATCAGAAGCCTAGAAACCCTAAAAGCCAGAAAAGAATGGGATGATACATTAAAAATATTAAAGGACAAAAAGTGCCAGCCAAGAATACTTTACTCAACAAGACTATCCTTCCAAAATGAAGGACAAATAGTATATTTCTCAGACAAACAAAAACTGTGGGAGTTCACTACCATATGACCAGCCTTACAAGAAATTCTGAAGGGAGTACTGGGTTTGATACCTGAAAAACAAAGAAAAACCCAGGATGGACCAGTTCACCGCAGAGTTCTCCCAAACCTTCAAAGAGGAATTGATACCAATTCTTCTACAAACTATTCCAAAAGATTGAAACAGAGGCCATTCTCCCACACTCATTCTATGAGGCAATCTTCACCCTGATACCAAAAACAGACAAAGATACATAAAAATAGAACACTACAGGCCAATAGCCTTGATGAATGTAGATACAAAAATCCTCAATAAAATACTAGCTAACAGAATACAGCAACACATACACAAAATTATATACCATGATCAAGTGGGATTCATCCCAGGGATACAAAGTTGGTTTAACATATGCAAATCAATAAATGTGATTTACCACATCAATAAAAGCAAAGAAAAAAATCATATGATCACTTCTATAGATGCTGAATAAGCATTTGACAAAATTCAAAATTTGTCTGTGATTAAGGCTCTCTACGAGTTAGGTATAGATGAGCTATAAGTTAGGTAGAGAGGGAAAGTATCTCAACACAATTAAAGCCATGTATGATAAACCCACTGCCAATATCATCCTGAATGGGGAAAAGCTGAAAGCTTTTCCTTTAAGAACAGGAACTAGACAAGGATGCCCACTCTCACCACTCCTATTCAACATAGTGTGGGAACTACTAGCCAGAGCAATCAGAGAAGAGGAGGAAATAAATGGCATCAAGATTGGAAATGATGAAGTCAAACTGTCCCTGTTTTCAAATGACATGATCCTATATATTGAACAGCCTAAAGCCTCTACAAAAAAACTCTTAGGGCTGATAAAAGCTTTCAGCAAAGTTGCAGTATACAAAATCAACACACAAAAATCAGTAGCATTTTTATATTCCGACAGTGAACATGTGGAAAAAGAAATCAAAAAAGCTAGCCCATTTGCAATAGTCACCAAAAAAATAAACTACTTAGGAATAAAGTTAACCAAGGATGTGAAAAATCTCTATGAAGAGACTTATGAACCACTGTTGAGAGAAATTAAAGAGGACAAAGGAAGATGGAAAGATATCCCATACTCCCGGACTGGAAGAATTAACATTGTGAAAAAATGAGAAATTCCACATGTTCTCACTTATTTGTGGGAGCTAAAAGCAAACAAATAAATAAATAAATATACAAACGAATAAAAGGTGTGGGAGAAGAAGACACAACAATCACAACAAATCCTTGAACTTGTTAAGACAAGTGAACAGATATGTTGTAGTGGTTGGGGGGGGGAGAAGGGAAGAAGGAAAGAAGAACTGGTAAAGGGACACGAAAATCAACTACAATGTATACTGAGAAGTTAAAACAAACAAAAAAATAGTAATTAAAAATGGAGTAAAATGAGAAAAAATAAATAAATAAAATCAATATGGAAGGGCAAAGGAGATAAGGTAACTAAACAATTTTTCAAAGGAAGAATAAAGTGGAGAGGAATCAGTCTACTTAATTTCAAGTCTTATTTTATAGCTATAGTGATAAAGACTGTGTATTATTGGTACAGGAGTAGACATATAAATAAATGAAACAATACAGAACCCCAAAATAAACTGACACAAAATAAACTGACACAAAACAAAGTGTTGGGTATATTTGTATACAATATGTATTGTATTTCTGTAATATAAATACAATATAATTATATATTGTATTTATATAATAAAGTATATTTTAACAAAATGTACTGGAACCGTTGGACATCCAAAGGCAAAATAAATAAATAAGCTTTAACCTGTGTCTCACAGCTTATATAAAAATTAATTCAAAATAAACACTTCCTTAAAAGTAGACAAGAAAGTATAAAACTTCAAAAAAAATAAAAGTAGGAGAAAATCTTCAAGATTTAAGGCTAGGCAAAGACTTCGTAGCCAAAAGTCCAATTCAGAAAGGAAATATTGACACCAAAGCCCGATCCACACAGAAAATATTGATAAATTGGACTTCATCGAAATTAAAAACCTGTGCTCTGAGAAAGACCCTGTTTAGAACTTAAAAATACAACTTACACACTGCAAGAAAATATTGAAAACTTGCATATTCAGCTGAGGACTCATCCCTGGAATACATAAAGAACTCTCGAAACCTAACAGTAAAAAATGTTTAGGTCCAATAGGAGAATTTGCCAAACATATGAACAGACATTTCACCCAAGAGGATATAGAGTTGGAAAATAAGCACATGGCAACATGTTCAACATTATTAGCTATTAGGAAATTGCACATTTATACCAAAATGAGATACCACTACACACCTATTGCAATGGCTAAAATAAAATCTAGTGAAAATACTAAATGCTAGTAAGGATGCAGAGAAATAGAATCACTCATGCACTGCTGTTAGAAGTGCAAAATAGTATGGCCACTCTGGAAAACAGCTTGCTAGTTTCTTAAAAATGTAAACATGTAACTACCGTATGACTGAACAATTGCACACGTGGGCATTTATTCCAGAGAAGTGAAAATTTCTGTTCACCCCAAATCTTGTACAGGGATGTTCATAACACCATATTCATAATAGCTCCCAAACTGGAAACAACACAGAAGTCTTTCAATGGGTAAATAGTTAAATAAACCTGCTACATTCAAACCATGGAATAGTCCTCTAATGAAAAGAAACAAACTATGATACATACTATCAGGATGAATCTCCAGAGATTAACACTGAGTGAATAAAGCTTATTCCAAAAGGTTACATGCAGTATGATTCCATTTATATAAATTATTGAAATGACAAAATTATAAAAATGGAAAACAGATGATTGGTTGCCAGGAGTGATAGGGGATGACTGTGGGAGGGAAGTGAATGTGGTTATAAAAGGACAACCCAATGGAGTTTTTTGTGATAAAAACGTCCAATATGTTGTCTTTACCAATGTCTATATCCTGGATTTCATACTGTGATATAGTTTTATGAGATGTTACTATAGAGGGAAACTGGGTATAGGATACACAGGATCTCTCTCTATTATTTTTCATAAATGCATGCAAACACAATTATTTCAAAATAAAAAGCATTTAATTTAATAGAGGTAAACTTGTAAAGAAGCATATTAATCTCAATTTTAATTCTAAATTTAATTATGTAAGAAATGCATGGTAGCCTAACATATTATGGTGATCTTTTATTTAAAGTGCTTAAGTAAAGGCTTAGCAATCAACTCTTAACAATAGTATGGGAGAGAAACATGAAAGGGGTGAAATATTATATGAGGGAAATTTAAGGAAACATAAAACAGATTTTATCCTAATATAGACCAACAAAGTCCACCTGGCTATGAATCACAACTCTTTCTCCCTTTTCATTTGTAGCCTAAGGAACCATAGCTGAGATTTAAGTGGGCAAGATTTTGGTTATTCTTGTATATTCTCCACAAGCCATTTAAATCATTTTACAATTTGATTTCCCACAGCCATATGAAACAGTCAAGCCAAACCAAACCAAAACAAAATATTACAATTTTTACAGTTCAAATTCCTCAAATTCTATGGCTATATCCCCAAACAGTATAAGTTTTCAGAAGTAATGAGATGGACAGAAATATCAATGCGAGTCAAAACTGTGTTGGATACGTTTTTATAAACTGAAGAGCCAGATAACAAGGTCGAGCATATTCTCATGTATTTGTAATCCAGGTATACAAGAGGGCATACTATAACACAGATACTCCTTAAGATTAATTACTATAGACGTGACAATGTAAGCAGAATAAATGGGAAAAGTTTGAAGGACTTCTCAATGAATTTAAATTTAAGAGAAAAAAGGTAGAAACCTCAGGGGTAATTAGCTATTGTGAGAAAAATTATTGTTACTATTTTGTTAATCCTAGTAGTGATTAAACGAATTTAGGACTCATAACTTAAAGTATGATTCTGTTGGGCCTCATTAGTTACATTCATTTTAAACTAGGTTACTTTCACTCATCTTAGGTTGAATCCTTGGAACTTTGATTATGGTTACACAGTTGGTATAAGTAATCCACCATAGGTGCTAAGACATGTTCTTGCTGACTATGCCAAAAATGCCCTAACCAATATTTACCTAGGTTATTTCTCAGAATTGTACTTGGAGCAAGCAACCTTGAGGGATGAAGTAATGTCTTCCTCCAATACAAAGAACAGATTTTTTTTTTTTTTAACACTTATTAGAAAAGCAATGAGTTCCCAATCTGAGTGTTTCCCAGGTTTGGTATATCCATACAATAATAGTACTCAGCAATAAAAATGAATAAACTATGATACACACAATCCACTGTATGTACAGCATCCATCTGGGTTCTGCTCGTTCCTATAGAACTTGAGTGTCAATGGACACTGATGCAGATACTATGCTTGTCTTTCTAGCTGTGCTGTGAGTAATAAAGTTCTTTGTCTCTGACCTGGGAGTTTCATGTCTTCTGCTAGCATTCACGAAATAGTAATAACCAAGTTCATTTCATTCTGAATAAGGTTAAATTCAATTCCAGATCTTGACATGTATTTTTCCTGAGATTTAGAAAACTATTTGATTTCCTAACTTAAACAGTAGATGGTACTGAAAATGTATCACTTTGTTTGGGAATCAATTTATTTAAACATCTTTGAGAGACTCTCAAGGAAAATGAAAACTTTAAGTATTCACAAATATGAAGCAAGTATTCTGCAATGGTTCTTTATTTGTATTATTTAGTAGGATTTACAGAGCATTCATATATTACAAAATGCACTTCTGTATGGAATTTTAAGAATAGCTTGTTTTTTCGTATTAAGTATAAATAAAACAAAATATGGGCAGGCATTATGAAAGCATATTAGGCTAAGATGGATGATTTCTTATAAACTTTAAGACTTCTTTTTTCTCCTGCCCTAATAAGAATTTTAAAGTTTTATTTCTCTTTCATTTTATTTATATCATAATGACCTGAATCATCATTGGTGACCTCAGCAAATGATCTACTGATGATGACATATAAAAGAGTAATTCCCTTTAGGAAGTTATACAGCCTGAAACATGAGTATCATAGGAAAAAAAGCTGTTTACAAAGTTGCTAGAATATAAGTGTTTCATGAATGACAAGAGTTTTATTGGTATCCTATGATGATTTGTATATTCATTTAATAAGAAACCAGTTGACCCTACTCATAAATTCCAAATCTGTCAACTTTATTCTATCTCCTACATGACCAGCTTTTACAAACTACTATTCTCTCTCCCCTGCACTATTTTAACTGCTTCCTATGGGCTCTACCTCCATCCTATTCTCCCTGAAAGCTGTTTTCTATATAGTAACCAGAGTTTTGCTTTCTTACTTAAAAGCACCAAGGATTCCCCATTGCATTTAGAATTAAATTCAAATTTCTTACTCTGGCTTCTGCCTTCTCCTTCTCATACCATCATTCTTTTGGTCTCTGGTTCAGTTTGAGATCATAATGTATACTTGAATTCTTCCCCCCTGGTTTTCAGAGAGTGGCTTATTGTCATTCCCAATTCTGCTTAAAATGCCCATTTCACAGAGAAAGAATTTTCCTCATTCACCTGCGTGCAATGGTCTCTATTTCCTCTTCTCAAATCATTCTACTTTATTCTCTGAAAAGAACTTATTAGCTTTATTATTTTGTTTTCTGTTACTTATAACAAAATATCTGAAACTGAATAATTTAAAAAGAAACTAAATTTATTGCTTACAGTTTTAAAGCCTGAGAAGTCCACAGTCTGGGGGGGCATCTGGTGAGAACCTTCTTTTGTGTGGGAACTCTCTACAGGGTCCCTTGGTGACAGAGGCATTACACAGCAAGGATGGCAAGAGCTCTTTACCGAACTCACTTGCTCTCCTTATAAAGCCACTAGTGCCCCTCCCATGATAACCCATTAACCCATTACTCCATAAGTGGATTAATCCATTCACGAGGGTATAATCATCACGATCCACTCACCTCTTAAAGGCCTTGCCTTTCAACACTGCCATAGTCTGATTTCCCATCCTGTTAACACTGTTACAATGGGGATCAAGTTACAATGAGTTTTGGGGGACATTCAATCCATAGCATTAGCTTATGATGTTTTGCTTATTTTATGGATATATTTATTTCTTTGTATCCCACTTCTCAGATATGATCCTTGGAATCAGATTAATGTCTCTCTTGTTTATCACTTAATCCACAACTTCTAGAAAAGTCAGTTACATCCTAAATGCTTCACAAATATCGAATGAATAAATGACTAAACAGATAATAGTATGGCTGCTGCTCTGGCATCAGAATGATCAGGGTTAAATCCCCAGCTCTCCATTTTACTATCTATATGGCATTGAGCTCAGCCTCACTAAACCTCAGTTTTGTCAACAGAAAAGTGAAGAGAATAATAATTTCTACCTTGTAGGAGTATATAAAGAAAAAATACAATGAATGCAAATTACCGAGCCCACTACCTCACAAAAGAAAATCTCCCAACAAATCACAGCAGTGATTTAACTACTAGTACCTATGCACTGGATAGCATCTTTTTGATAAGTATGGCCCTTTGGAGTTTCAGAGGCAACTTCTAAATATGAAAGGAACTGTTCACCTTTTGAATCTTTGGAATTATATTGGGAAATAATATTACCCGTACCATGACATCTAGGCAGCACCATAGTTCAAATTTGGTTAGAAAGAAATTTTCACAAAGTTGAAATATTAAAGTATTTCCTTCATTCTTCTTGCAGTATGTTTCCATCATCATCACAGTGCAAACTAATAATAAGGGAAGGAGTTTCTCATTCTAGGGTTTTCAGAGACCATGTCTCAGCCAAAGATTAACATTTCCACCAAAGCATATTCCTTTGTAAGCAATACTACTTAAAGTTATCAGCGGGACTACTTGAGATCTGAGAATTCGTCAGTACTATTTAAAGCAATTTGTCACAGCAACAAAAAGAACAAAGGAAAAAAATGTTATTCAAGTGTTTAATTATTCATTCACAGTGATTCATTCTTAGAGGACTTGGAATAAAAGGGGACATTTGAAGATTCAAAAGTTTTCTGAAATATTAGTCCTCCCTCTAGTTAATACGATCTCTTCTTATGATGGTTAATATTACTCTCTAGCATCTACTATTAAAATTATTACGTAAAGTGGTGATGTTGAAAATGAGAAAGTTTGTGAGGCAGTGGAGACACTGATAGAAAATAAAAGAATTTTCAGAAGGTAGAAATGGTTTTGAGATGAATTTGGAGTAATGCTGACAGTTACATCACCTGCTCAAGGGGACAAAAAGAAATTTTTAAAAAAATCAGTCCTTAATGTCAACCTACCACTAGTGAATTAAATCAGCCATAAAACCTACCTTTTTCAGCTATGAGTGTCAATAAATTCCCATTAGTATTAAAGCTAGCTTGAAATCGTTTTCTATTTTTTACAGCTTAAAACATCTAAACTGATGCCCTGAAGTAAGAGCTTGTCGGGTGGACAAGGAAGAGGGAACAGCGTGCATTGAGGAAAGGAATTGCCAAGGCTGGATTGTCTTGGGAACGGCAATAAATTCAGTCCACTGGGGAAGAGGTGAGGAAGACACAATGGTGGAAGATGAAGATTACTACTGATTAAAACTATGTAATAACTCATTTTCGTGAGCAACACAAGAATTGTTTTTGTCAAAGGGACAGGTGGGTTGGGCCCTGAAACAACAATGTAGATAAACCCTGATATAACAAAACCCATCAAAAATTGTGTAATGAAATTACCCCTATATTATTCAAACTTTTACTGATTACCTAGAAAAATTATAATTGTTTGTTCACTTCAAAACTCAGTCTCTGTCTTTCTCTGTCCTCTGATCCTTCATTTATCATTATCAGATTCACAATAAGTACCTCTTTGATTATGTAACCCTCCTTATCAAATTTCTTTCATTGACTCCTCAATTCTTACTGAAGAAATTTCAGAAAATTTTAATTAATATTCAATCTTTTCTAGGCTCAGTGTCTACATTTACGTTTCCAGTTGTATTTTAGAGTATTTCCTCAAAATATTCCGCCTCTAACTTTATTTTTTGCTGGAATGTACTTCTCTGAACCCTCCACTCCTTTCTAACTGTGAAAGTTATATTCACCTTCAGGGCCTATTTCAAACAACATGTCTTTTATTTTCTACTTGTTCTTTCTCAACTGGATTCCATGCTTTTCTCCTTTGTTATATCTTAGTTCTATTGTTATCTTTTAAATAGCATCTAGTTTTCCTTTATTTATGTATTGGCTTGTCTTTTTTTTCCTCCTCCATTATGAGCTAATTCCTCAAAAAATTCATGCCTTACTCATTCTGGGAATATATTGTAAATACTAATACATATTTGATAACTGACTAAATAAATGAATGACTCTCACCCATTTATACATTCTAGAAACTTAAAGATCTATAGAAATAGTTTGTGACATGGCTTTTACAATTGCATATCAACTGAGAAGTTCTCATAAGGGGGGAATAGACATCCCTCCACGTGAGCTGATGCTGTGCACCCTCCTCAATACACTGTTTTCAGACGCAGAATGATGCACACACTCTTCTTGAGTGGGCAAAACCAAGCCAGCCTGAAAGAACATGCACTCTTGCCTAATATGCAAGTTTGATAGAAAGGCGGTATTAATGACTTTGTGTGATATTACAGAACTAATATGAAAATAAACATATTTCTTAATAAAAGAAAGCATCTCATGAATAATTAGAAAATAAAGAGGAAAACACATCTCTATCAAATTTGAATGTTGTGGTCGATTACCCTGAAGTACAATGGAAGATACTGGAGCAAACATCACTCGTTCAAAACACATTTAACAAACCTCTATATTTTCCCAATTGTTGTCGGTACAAGGGATGCAGGAATGAAGATGGGATTCACCTTTACTCTGAAAACTTTGCGTACTGTTTGGGATAATAAATTTAAATCCAAGTAATTTTAAATGTGGAAAAACTTACACATTAAAATATACATGTATTCATCTATCGATCACATAAAAACCACAGCAGTTGATCTTGAGAGGTGACAAGCAGATAGTGATTGCATACACACAAATTTTATGCTTTAAGATTCTCAGTGATTTTTTTTTGGGGGGGGATAAAAGTTAGGAGAACCAGGTGTAAAGTTAAATATCTGCCACTTGCATAAGACATAAGTGTGTATATAAGGATAGTATGCACTTCTGAGAATTTGCTTCCTTAATTCAAATATCAAAATTTTAACAGTATTAAAAATGGCTGAGTAGGAACCCAGAGAAACTACAATATATACTAGTTTTATGTTACACAACATATTAGACTATGAAAACTAAACAAAATTCTCTGACATCTATTGTAGAGAAAAATGAAGTGGAAAACAAACAAGAGGAGCAAAACTTTGTAGTACTATTTCAATAGAAGTATTAGACACATATTTATCCAAAATGATAATCAAAATGAAAGGCCCTAATATGGAAAAATTAAATTATATCCACAATCACATCAAAGAATTTAAGTGTGTTTCTAATACCCTGAGTTCCTCTCATTCCATCTGGTCAAATAAATTCTTTATATTCAATGGGTGATACTTTCCTACGATTAGTTTTTCTATTAACCATTAACAAGTCATACATATTTAAACTAAATCTTTTGAAAGTTATCATGTCATTAAGAGATAATGTATATTACTATAAAGAGTGTGAATATTAAGTAGTTTGATCACAGTAATATTAATTCATTAATTTTTTATAAAATAAGCTAATGAATCCACTAATTTTTATTAATAACAACCAAGGTAATTTAGAATTATAATATCTAGTATAGAACTATAAAGTACTTCAGTTCAATAAAATATACTTTAAATAATGATGTAGATTATAATTACAAATTAATATACAGATAATTCATTGGAGATAAACTCATTTATTGATAGTTAATGGATAATGTGATAAATATGAATAGATTAGTACATTGAGTGATGATTCTAAAATTAGTTATGTCCTTTTACAGTTGCATGGAATAAAAAAGCTTGCTTTGATTTCTGTGCCATCATTTTAAAGATGAAGATGAACATCTAGAGTATAAAATGTAACTTTTTTCCTCAGCTGAAATGAGTAAAAGTTGTTCTTTAATTCCTATTTAAAACTAAATAGACTATGACTTTAAGTTTTGGTTTACTGCTTTATTATTAAAGACTCCCCAATTACTGACTAGTTACAGTTCCTCTCATATATAAAAGTTGTAGCAAACAAAAACAGCATACAAACATGAGTTGCATTCCTACTTAAAAACAACAATCTATCTGAAAAAAGAAATTAAGAAAACAGTTCTGTTGACAATAAAATTGAAACGAATAAAATACTTAGGAATAAGCAACCAATAAAATTAAGGATGTATACATTGAAAAATAAAAAACATTGATAAAAAAAATAAAAACATAAATAAATGGAAAGACATCCATGTTCATGAACTGAATCACTTAATATTGCTAAAATGTCCATACCACCTGTATTAATCCATTTCTGTTGTTTATAACAAAATACATGGAACTGGGTAATTTATAAATAAAATAAAATTTATTGCTTACAGTTTCTGAGACTGGGAAGTCCAAAGCCCAGCAACACATTTGGTGAGAGTCTTGGTGGTGGTGACAGTGATCCTGTGGTCTCACATGGCCAAAAATGGTGGAGCAGAGAGGGAATAACTTCTCTTGTGCTCTTCTTTTAAAGCCCTCAGAATCATGCCTATGACCACCATTTTTAATCCATTCACTACAGCATGGTCCTACAATCCAATCACCTCTTCAAGGCTCTACCTTCAATTACCATTATAGAATTTTCCACCCTCAACAGGTACAGTGGGAATTAAGCTTTTAATATATGGACTTTGGGGAACACAATTCAATCAGTCCACAGCACCACCCAAAGCTATCTACAGATTTACTGCAATCCATATCAAAATCTTAGTGACATTTTTTACAGAAATAAAAAAAAAGTATTCTAAAATGTATATGAAACCACAAAAGGTTTGAAATAGCCAAAGCAATCTTGATAAAGAACAAAGCTGGAGTCATCACACATTCTGAGTTCTAAATATATTACAAAGCTATGATAACTAAAACAGTATGTTACTGGCATAAAGACAGATATATAGACCAACAGAACAGAATAGAGAGCCCAGAAATAAATCAGTGTGTATATGGTCAACTGATTTTAGACAGGGTGCCAAGAATATACAATGGGGAAAGGATAGTATCTTCAATAAATGGTATTGGAAAAACTACATATCCACATGCAAAAGTAAGAAGTTGGACTCATTTATTCCATACACAAAAATCAACCCAAAATAGATAAAAGACTTAATGATAAGACCTGAAATTATAAAATGCCTAAAAGAAAATAGAGGAGAAAAGCTTTACAACATTGGTCTTGGTAAAGATATCTTGGATTTAAAACCAAAAAAGCATATGTAACAAAAGCAAAAACAGACAAGTGATTCTGCACAGTACAAGTCAACTGACACGGTAAAAAAGACAACCTACAGAACAAAAGAAAATATTTGCGAACCTTACATCTGTAAAAGAATTCACATCGAAAATTTATAAGGAACTCCTATAACTCAGTAGCAAAAAATCAAACTGATTAAACTGGCAAAGGACTTGAATAGATCTCTCTCCAAAGAATACATAAATATGGCTAAGAGGTACAGTCATGAATAGCTTAATGAAGGGAAAACATTCTGAGAAATTCTTATGCGATTTCATTGTTGCAAAAACATCATAGAGTGTACTTACACAGACTTGGATGGTATATAACCTACTGTACAGCTAGGCAATACGGTATAGCCTCTGTTGTATATGTGGTCCATCACTGATGAAATGTCATTATGTGGAGTATGACTACATATAAAAAGAAATCTAACATCACTAATCATCAGGGAAATGCAAATCAAAACCACAAGGAGATATCACTTCAAATCTGTTAAGATAGCTATTAGCAGAAAGCAAAACAACAAAAAATAAAAAGCAAGGATGTGGAGAAATTGAAACCCTTTACACTCTTGGTGGAAATGTAAATTGGTATAGCCATTATTAAAAACAGTATGGAGATTCCTCAGAAAATTTAAAATAGAGCTACCAAATGATCCAGCTCTCCCACTTCTGGATATATATCCCAAAATATTGAAATCAGTATGTTGAAGAGATATCTGCATTGCCATGTTCATTGTAAATATCTTCATTATGGAAACAACCTAAATGTCCATCTATGCATGAATAAATGAAAAAATGTTGCTATATGCATACATTGGAATATTATTTAGCCTGAAAAAGAAAGAAATCCTGCCATATGTGACAACTGTTAATATTTTCATCTTCAAACTCATAGTTTCTCAGAATACAGAAAATGTTCTGTTCATATGAACTGCATCTATATCATTATATTAGCTGTGTCTTTGTATTTTAAAGTACAAAGCACATTAAATGTAACATTTGAATTTTGTAAATTTTAATTTTAAAATAAAACTACCTAAATATAATTACTTGCTATTATCTTTAATTTTATATTACACAAAATAGGAATTATGCCCTACTATTAATAAGTGCTTATTTAAGCATTAATTTCTATTTATGTTTAGACAATTTTTCCTTTGAATTGCATTAATAATAACCATACTTTTATACAATAATAATAAAACAAATACAGATTTTTTCATAGTTTACACCCTACTGTTAATTGAAAATTTTTTGATGTCAGGTTAGAATACATCAAAAATAGAATGTTGAATGGTATATCCTTAGTGAATTTTCAATATCATATTTATAGATCCTTGAAAGCAAGTATATTCTTTCAAGGATATAAGGATGTCCTTATAATAGCACACTATGTATGGTTTATATTACTTTACATATAATATATATACATAAATATTCAAATATACTTTACTTAATGACTCTTTATATACATAAAATTATTTTAGAAGTTTATTATAATATTTAAAGACATATGAAATAAGTAAGCATTGGCCTACATAGGGAAGTTTTGATAATCTGTATGTTCAGCACTAGCTTACTACACTGTCTGGGTTCCAGATCCAGGAGAAGAGAAACAAAATTTCTAGCTAGGAGTTCAGGAAGAAAGGCAGATCAGATTTTGGTGGATAACTAGAAGTTTCTATCACTGAATTTCAGGAAAACATACTAGCTCTGGCAGTAATAAGGGAAACGACTGAAATAAATTCAGAATGCATTTTACCTGGATAATTGTCATACTTTTTTTGACTAATTGATCATTAAGTTACCTGTATGTGTAATTCCGCTGTCAACATATTACAATATTCTTATACAAATTTAAAATTATTTTGAAAACCATTAATAAAATAGAAATGTGATAAAAATAGATTAATAATATAAAAGGTTATGAAATTTAAAATATTGTTTTATAGTAAATTATATGTGTATATATAATATCCGGAGAGATAGACCCTAAATGTTACCTGTGATTAACTTTGGTGTCAAGATTATGAGTAATATTTAGTTTTATTCATTTCACATATCCGTATTTTCTAAATTGTCTATTAGAAACATGAATCTATTTGTGTAATAATTAAAAAATTAAATCAGCAGGAGGAAATAATTTTAGTGTCTTAAATTTCAGTTACCATTTTATGCACAATTACTAAATTCTGTAGTCAAGAGTATGCAGACATGGTCATGGCATCTTAAAGGAACTTGCAAAAACTTAAAAGAGAAAGGTCAAATATAGAAAGATAAAGAAGGAAACAGTGGTTACAAGGGTTTGGGGGTCATGGAAGGATGGGAAGATGTAGGTAAAAGAATACAAAATAGGAAATACATAGGATGAACAAGTCTCAAGATGTAATACACAATATGAGGACTGTAGTTAATAATAGTATACAGTATTCAGAATTTTTTGTGAAATGAGTGGATTTGAGCTGTTCTTGCCACTGAGAGGAAAAATTATTAACTACATGATATGATCGATATGTTAATTTATTCCACTATAGTAGCTATTTTACTTTATATATTATCTTGTAACAACATATTGTATAATAAATATACATACACAGCAAAATTTATTTAAAACAAAGTACGCATGACTTCTGGAGCTATCTCACTGATATAAGAGCTGTACTATTATAAAAGCAAATGCATTACTATAACACATACACATAAATAGTCTTATCACAGAGCCCATAATTCATAAATGTCTTATTTTCCAAAAGCACTGAAGCAAAATGTCTGAAATGAGTGCTGCATTTAAAACGTGAGCCTTTGTATCTTGCTTAGTTGATTAAATATTTTAGTCATCCATTATTTATCTGTCAAGAGCTTGAATTTCCATTTATCTGTAATCATTACCAACCTAAACAAGAAAGCAAACATTTTATTGATGGACTTTATTAATACTCTCCATATTATTATTTTAAATACGCTTTTTAAACCTTGTTTTTTAAATTAACCTCCTCTAGTTATTTTTAATTCCTATACCAAAATAAAACTCAAAAAAATTCTTTAGTATTAGTATTAATATTCTGATTTTTTTTAAATTGCCACCTTGTGATCATATCTTTATAAACAATAAGTAGAATAATTAATTTCAGGGAACGTAATTCTAAAATAAAGTAAGGTAAGCTCAGTTTGCTGGCCTTTCCTTTTCTGTCCACAATAAAGAAAATAGCTTTCTCTAGCCTGTGGATATAACCAGAAAGTTTGTTCATGCATTCTTTCCTGTGATTCCCTGGAATGTCCATTCAGTGTGTCAAGTGCTCCAGCAGTCCTTAAGCAACAGCACACTGATTTTGTTCACCCATTGCACTTTCACACATTCGATTGAGAAAGACATGATGAATCCAGAGGTGTTTAAACAATTTATTACTTACCAGCACAACAGGCATCAGGAATTTTGCACCAGCTCTCTTTGCCCCCATCATCTCATGGGGGTGATACGGAGGCAGGCCCAGGTGAATGTTGAACACACAGTGGATCTGTGTTGTAGCTGAGGTACACTGAGCTTATGAAATTTCAAGTCTTCTAGTGAACTTTCAATTCTGTTTCCTAAGAAGATGCTATTTTTATTATTCTGGTTTTATTATTCTGTTACAGCCCTAGAAAAAACCACCTCATTATCAGTCTCTCCCTTCTGGTGGGTGAGCGAATTGCCCGGATTCCTCTTTCCCTCCGTTCCCCATTGGAAGGAGATGGGGGAAGAGAGCCTTGAAGAGATGTGAGCACATCCACCGGCCCCAACCAGCCCATTAAAGGACACTCAGACATGGCAGGGGTTCTGTCGAGCTGTTCCTTTTATTATCACACAAGCACTTGCTTTTAAAGGCAAATGCGGAAGGGAGGTTTTTACATCCTCCAATCAACTTAAAGGTTACGAGAGCATGCATCCTGTCTCAATGCCTAGCTATTGCAATCACGCAGTGTTCATGAGTGTGGAAGCGCGTATTTGGACAATAAGGGCTAAGGCAAGGTTCTGGCAGACACTCCCACCCTACTTCCTCCCGATGCTTAGTCTGCCACGTTAATATGCCCTTGTGGGCCCATAATGGCGCCGCTTGTAATGTCAGTTAAGGTGGCGTTAGTTTTTTTTGTTTGTTTGTTTTGTCCTTTTTTTTTTTTTTGAGACTGGCCACACCGCACTCAGCCAGTGAGCACACCGGCCATCCTTATATAGCATCCGAACCCGCAGCTGGAGCACCGCTGGACTCCCAGCGCTGCACTCTCCTGAGTACGCCACAGGCTCGGCCCAAGGTGGTGTTAGTTTTTAAGGCCCAACATCTGGTCAGAAAATAAATCTGCTCTCTGACCCAAATGAGACACTACCTCTATCTTCTAAGGCTGTTTGTTACAAAAACATCTTCAAAAAGATGGCACAAGGTGGATAAAAATGCCACAATTATTTCCTAATGACAGAGGAGGTGCTCAGTTTCCCTGGGCTTGGGTTTTCTGGTTTTCGGGAGAGGACCCTGGGTTTTCAGGCCCTCTGAGCTCTCCCCTTGAGGGAAGTTACTGTTGCCAGTTAGACATATTTTTAGCACCAACACAGGAAATAAGACCTCAGGGGGCTGGCTTATGCAAATCCAGTGGCTGGGCATGCTCAGTGGATAGCACAGAACATTCTTGAATATGCCTGATGCATGTGATAGGTTCTGATCAATGAACATGCTCCAGGAAGAGACCAGCTGAGCATGTGCAAGACGAAATGTTACATAACTGGGAACCACCCCCTTAACTGAATATTCATCACATGGAGAAACTATGAAAGCTGAATCCCAGCTGAAGGTGACATCGTTGCTCACTTTCCTTGAGGCAATCTGCACTTTACTGGCTGAGGTGTACATGCTTTACTTCCTATCAAACTTACTTTTAGCAAGCAGCTGCTCATTTTCTTGAGCCAGCCTGAACTTTGTGCTGAACTTTGAGTATGTTTTTCTTGCTTTTATGTTAGACTTGATAACTGTATTGAACTTACTTTTGTGTTAGACTTGGTATGGGCCTTGCTTAGTCTCTGGAGCATGCCGCATTCTCTCTGTGGAAACTGTATTTCTTATCTATTTTATTAAATTTGTTCTCTCTTTCTACTGTGACTCTGCCCTTGAATTCTTTCCTGTGGCAGAGTCAACAACCTAGTAAGAAGACTGGGCAGGTTGAGGCCAACTCTCGAGTCCCCTAGACCCTACCTCTGACATCACCAACATTGTGCAAGCTGTGGCAGGAGTACCCTTGAGACAGGAATGACTGCTGCCTGGAAATGTGAGCCTCTCTATATTCATTACATGAATGACTGCTTTCTGCTGTAGCCCAGAAAGAGGAGTGGACCAGCTTTTCCTTTTGCATTTCAGTCCCATTCTTTTACACAAGACTAAAATCCCCTTCTGTACAGGTATACACTAGGAAAGCATATCAGGCAAACAAAACAAAAGAAAAACCCGCTGCTGTTTGGTTTTTCCTTGGGAAAGCTGAGTAACTGTATACCTACTTCAAAATGATACAGATGACCTTGATAATGCAATAGATTGTTATAGCCGAGCTTCAAAGGAGGGAGTTTTAAAGATTTATTCTGGCCGGGACCGCAGCAGCCAATTCAAGCTGCGGTGGCGAGCCTGATTTACTTTCGGTTCTTATGCTTAGTTGGGTGTGATCGGGTGATTGCTTGTTTTGTTTTAGCCAATGCAAGCAAGCCTTGTGTACATAAGCTAATTCTTGTAGTTAGCGTTTGGCAGGCACTCAGGGACTCAGGGACTCTCTGACAGTCCTTGGTCAGGACTTTCTGACCATCTTACCCACTTCCTACTATCCCTGAGACAAACCAAAATAGATGTTTTTACAAAATAGTGTTACTTATGTTTAACCTTGAGCTGTTAACTAGTGACATCCTGTAAGGCACACAGGATGTTTTGCAAGAGCAAGCACAGTTGGTTTACAAAAGCTAAAACATGCAAGTTAGCAAAGCATAAAACTTTCCTTACAGGCATAATTTTGAACAAGCTTTAGGTAAGGCCTTCATTACTCCTGGGTACAAGGGCAGGAAGTATGGCTAAAAAGCTGGGAGCTAGCAGCCTGTGGTTTTTGCTTACACGAGCACAAGCCTGGGATCATAGAGCTGTAGGGTACAGAAATATTTAGCAGCTTGTATTGAGACAAGATGGCCTAATGATGTTACCTGTAACAAGATGTGGTGAGAATATCCTACCGAATGTGGTAGAAGTCCTACCGTATTTTATTTATATATTTTTAGTTGTGTGTTCAGAAAGTAGTCATAGCATAGCATGTGCCACATGATTACTGGGTATAGCAGAGATGGAGTCTTTTCATCACATTTCTTCAGTTATAGGAAAACTGCATGATGTACTAGAAATTTTGGTACCTCCTCATCATGTGGAGGATTCAAGAAAACCTTATTTCTATACATTGCAGATAGAAATACCAATGTAGTTATTCAAAAAGATATAGCAATATCAATATAGACACTAACAACTACTGATTTCTTTAGAGAATATAGTACATTTACCAAAACCTGCTGAAGTGTGATCTAGCTGGCAATTTTGAATATGCAGTTATTTCTCTCATGATACCTTTATTCTGTTCCAGAAAAAAATGTTAAAATTGATATTCATGCAAGGAAAACTGAGATGCAATTGAAAATTCAGATACCTACATAGTCACATTTTTTGAGCTGAAGTTTAAGAACAAAATTTCCTCAAGTGATTGTATGAAACAGCAAGTCCATGCAAAATGGGAAAAACATAAAATAGTGAGGATAATAATTTCATTTCTGAAAATATTGAGAAAGCATCTTCTTAAAATGCACAAAGCTTCAGTGTGTGAAATTGCCTCAGTGAAATTGCAGCATTACTATAGATCAAATCAATGGTGTTAAAGAGGATATAATGGTATTTTGATCTTCATCGTGATCAGCTGCATTACAGTAGAGCATAAAAACTTGATGGCAACATTACCATAATCAAGGCATCTATAGAAGCTGTGCTGGCCAAAACTTAGCTTATACTTCCACTGACCTCAGTGGAAAGTGTGCATCAATATATTTAGTATTGTGAGTATTCAGTATAGCATCTGCAGGAGGAATTAGTAAGTAATAATGCTGAAATATTTTTCTTTTTATCTTTAATATCAAACTTTTGTCACCCCAGCACTTTTACAGAATCTGGCTGTAATATTTCTCCACAACGTTTGGACACATTCTAGATTCATTCCCTTAGGTCAAATGTTCATTCTATGATGGTGGTGTTTTACTTTAGTCTTGGCTTTGGCTGAATACAGATTTTAACCCTTCCCATGCAACATTTAGCCAAAATATGGTTTTCATTGCATTGAGAATATACACATTTCTCTGCCAAAGAATTACTACAATTTTAGAAGGGAATTACAATGTAGGAAGTTGAACATATAGGTTTTGGCTAACATGATCTTTCTTTGATCTTGGACACAGAGTCCTCAGGAGAATTTTTCCTCACTGCTAAGCTGACTCTTTTGCTTTCAGTTTAGAACTTACCTCTTATGCAGCCTTTTTCTCAAGCCCTATTGGTCTGAAACTTCAATTGCTTCTCATAACGAGGAAATTGCTCTCTGAAATATTCTTCCAGGGTCTGTGCAATGGCCCAAGTTATTGTGCTACAATCTCAAGAAATGTCCAACACTTGTGATGTCTGTCCTGAGTTTCAGTTACAGGGGTGAGGTTGGAGTGGAAATGGAGTAGGAAAAAATAAGATCCTATGTCCATCCCATGAGGCAAAGGAATAATCATACATTTCTTTTCATTCAAGAATCCTTTCCAGTATTCCCACCTGTGGGAGAAATAAACCTACTAATCCTCTACTATTATTGTATTAAAATAATAACATATTTTAATAACTTTTCTTCCAAGTACGAGCATCAATTTTTAAGAAATTGTGCAATGTTAGCTCACACTGATAAAATCGTCTTCCTTAGTAAGATATGTTCCCTGTCTTTGACACCATTGAGTCCTAAGAGGTTATTTCCTATTCTTCTACAGCACAGAGTAATCATAAAGAAGATAGATTAGACTTCAATATCACTTTTATTGGGTCCTAAAGACACACTCTCAATTCCACTCTATTTTTCAGTGTCAGAGCCTTCCTTTGACAGAATGGAAAGGGAGGTGGTGATTATCAACATGCTGAATCACTGACCTACTGACACATGGTTAAATACTAACAGAGTAATTATTGGGTCTTCAGTATATAGGCGTGCAGGGGAGAAACAAAATTTGCAAACCTTTATGTGGACTGACCAAGAAAAAAGATAGAAAAACAAAATTACCAAAATCAGAAACAAAACATAGTCATTATTATATTGTCACTATGGTTTTCTATAGTGGTAGAATTTAGTTTCTTTCTCTGGTTCATTTGCATGTTTGTTCTGCCAGTGAGCTTTGTTCTTTCTTGTATATTCATGGTAGTGATTATTGTATTTTGGATTCCAGATGCAAGACTTTCTTGAGGATTTCTTGTAGGGCTGGTGGTGTGGTGGTCAACACACACAGCTTTTGTTAGCCTGGAAATTACACCATTTCTCCCTCATTTCTGAAAGATAGCCTTGCTGGGTATAGTATTCTTGGCTGACAGTTTTTTTCTTTTAGCATTTTGAATGTATCATCCCATTTTCTTCTGGCCTGTAGAGTTTCTGTTGGGAAGTCTGCTGTTAGTCTGATTGGGGCTCCCTGATAGGTGACTTGATGCTTTTCTCTTGCTTCTTTTAAGATTCTCTCTTTGTTTTTGAGCTTTGCTAGTTTGCCTATAACGTGTCTTAGAGCAGATCTTTTTGGCTTGAATCTGTTTGGGATGTCTTTGAACCTCATGGATCTGAAGGTCTGTGTCTCTCCCTACACCTGGAAAGTTTTCCATTATTATTTTGTTGGATAGGTTTTCCATGCCTTTACCTTTTTTCCTCCCCTTCTGGAACACCCATAATTCAAATGTTTATGAACTTGAGGTTGTATACCAGCTCTCTCAGATTTTCCTCAGTTTTTTCAAGTCCTTTTTTTTTTTGGATCTTCCTGGTTATTTTGAAAAGACTGTCTTCAAGATCAGAAATTCTTCTGCTTGTTCTAGCTTGCTCTTAAGCTATCAGCTGTGTTTTTTTATTCCGTTGAGTGATTCTTTCAATTCCATGAATTCTGTACACTTTTTTAAGGTATTGTTCTCTTTGTAAAGTTCCTCCTGCATATCCTGGATTTTTTTCCTCATTTTACTATGTTATCTAGCTGAGTCTCTTCATATCACATTGTTTCCTTAAGGTTGTTGCTCAGAATGCCTTTTTAGCCATTTCAAAGATTTCCTGCTCTATCAGGTTTGGTATTTGAGGATTACTGTATTCTTTTGGTGGTGTCATATTTAATTGGGTGTTTGTATTTCTGTTATATCTATGTTGGTATCTGGTCATCTGGTAGAGCAGTTGCTTCTTCTATTACTCTGGAGTAAGCCTTGAAGATAGAGGTGTCCTCTTCTATTCCTGGTCTCTGCTGGTGATGCTCCTTGTGTCAGTGCAGTTGAGTGTCTGGTAGGCTGCCTGCATGGTACCTGTTGCTACTGCTATGGTGTCAAGCCACTTTTATGGCAGCTGTGGTTGTGGTGTCAGCTGTGGTGAGCCAAATGGAAGTAGTGTTTTTGGTGTGTCCTCTTGTCTGCTTTTGGGTGGAGGGGGCTGCTTTTGGCTCCTTGACCAACGTTTAGATAATTCTTTCTATAGCTAGATCTCACATAGAGGATTGGCCTTGCACGCTTGTGACACTTGACATCTTCATGTGGTAGGTAAAAAATTAGATAGAGATCCTCCAGGCATCCAAGTTCTGAAAAAGCCAGTATACGGAAAGGGGATTAGTAGTTGTTTTTTTTTTTTTTTTTTTTTTTTTTTTTTTTGATTCTTCCTTTTGAGAAACCATCTTTGGACATTGAGAACATTTTATGGTGTGTGAGAATAGGTAATGATGTAGATCTCAGCTGATTTTCCAGGATAAAAGGAGGTAACTACAATCCCTGCCTACTTTCCCCTTCTCCCCGTGATAAGGCTGACAGTCATTACTTTGACAGAGAAGGTTATGCTCTGAGAAACAAAACCTGAGGCTGCTGAGATGTTTTTTCAAATATCTCTACCCTCCCTTCAGCAATGAGATCTTTTTTTTAAAAAATCTATTTTGTTCGTTGGATTTCTGTGTAAATTTATTTTTTAATAAAATATTACTTAGATTTAAAAAATAGCTTGAAAACCTTTTTTTAATAAAAAAAAGTCTGTTACATAATTTAATTATATGTTCTTATAATTAGGATTAAAATATCTTTTGGAGGGTTAAGAGAATTAGGCAAGAGGGGAGGCATCACATCATAACTTCTTTGCTTTTGTAGCAATCTAATTTAAATCCAAGTAAGAAATGAGCAGTTTTGCAAAAAGGGAAAAAGAGATAACATTTTGCAATGTGTAATTTGTGCAGTCAAGCAAGCCCAAGGAGGTTCACTCAGAGAAGTCTGTTAATAGGAAAATGGTAATAGGAAGGTGTTAAGTTCTCAGGAGTTCACAGAGTGGGAGGGAAAATATATGTGTGTGTCACACAATGATAATGACGCAATACAGGCAAAATTTGCTTTAAAATTATGCTTTGAATCAGTCACTTTCATGTATTTTATTTTTGTTTTTATATTTTCTGAAATGATGTGGCTCTGTACAAAAAACACAGGGCTCTAACTACATGACTGGGTCAACATCCAGATCCATATAGCAAATTAAGGGTATGCATATGTTATAAAATATAACTGTGATCATGTGCAACTCAAAGTAATTTATGGTTGGGTTCCTGGATTGAAATAAGGTAATCAACTATTTGAATGCTTACTATGTAAAACAGATGCAGACCAAGTACTGTCTTTCTCTCACTGACTTTTTGGAAGGCAGAAGAGAGATTTATTCTTTATCTTTTTCATCAGGAAATATTCAGGGATATTTGAAGCTAACAAGGGAAAATGTCCAAGTATATATACCCAAACTATTTATTGTAGAAAATATTCCTAATCACAGTCTAATCATTATTGCAAGGATCAGTGGTGTTCTTAAATCCCAGAAAAAAATAAAAGAAAGAAAAAAAATACACTTATTAAAGTTTAGTTGTTTAATTTTCTTCTATCTTATTTTCTTTCATAAGAAAATAATAAGTCACTGAAGATGTGAGTTTTATTCTTTGGATAATAGGTATTAAAGTAGCAGATATCAGAGGACTAAAGACTGAAAAAAATGAATTATATTCCAGACACTAATTTACACAAAGTTGGTCAAGGCATCTGCATATCTCTGCATCTTAAAGTTATCATATGCAGTTAGGGATAGTAATGTTCACACTCCTCCATATATCTTAGGCACAATAGGCATGCTATGTAAAGTTTCTGTGTACCTCCAAAAGAACCTAGTCAGTTTTCCCAAACATGTCACTTTTTTCAGGGTTGCAGCCTCTGTTTTCTAGATTAGTTTACTCATTATAGCATTGACATGTTGGTGTGCTGCAAACAAGAATTTCTCATTCATTCAAGGCAGTCTTAGAGCATCCTTCCGAGTTCTTACAACTGCACCGAATGCTTATGAAGGGTTTAGAGCTCAAGTTGTAAAACTTCACACCTGGAATGATATAGCCGAAAAAGAAAGCAGCAAGGAAATGTGCAGTATCTTCCATAGCTCATTCTCTTCTTTTAATCTGCTGAATTTAATCTGACTTGTTGAAATAGCAAATATTTCTCACCTCTTCACCAGACATCACCTTTGCTGAAACATGTGAATGTTTCTCTCCATCTTGGAGCTCTATTTCCTTTTCAGTAAGTTCTTGACCATACTAATGCAGTCGAGGCTCCTTTTGATAAGGTGAAAGTGAAGTGTTAATTTGGGGGCTCAAATTTTGCATGTGGCTTGAGCAGATTCTATAATAACATAGCAAGACAAAAATTACGAAGAAAACAAGCTTAAGTACTTTTGTCAGTACAATATATTGCAGGAAAAAAATTTTTATTAATAAAATGGGAACTAGTCAGCATTTTCTCTAATTATTAAATAGCAAACTGTAGAGTCCTCAGCCCTCATAAATTTCCCCCAACTCCAAATTCTAATTTGTGTATCAATCTCAGTTATTCTAATAAAATTACTTCAGCCTTTTGTGAGAAGCTTTTTGTTTTTTTAAGGGATATGTGATGTTATGTAACTCTTCATTTAGATAAATGTAGCTAGATTAAATACCTCTAACTACATTTTTGTGGGCTGCTGGTGTGATCTTCTAAATATGGGAAGAAAATCTATTTCTGTGGTGATAAACCAATATCTGTCATTTATTGTGTGTTTACTATGAGCTGGCTATTGCAATAGCTGCTTTCTATTCAATGCTAACAGAGAACCAAAGGGTTAGGTTTAAGTATCATGCCTATTTTATGTATGATAAAACTGATGCTTAGTAAGACAAATAACTGGCCTAAAGTAACAAAACAGTTAAATGGTTCATAAAAAAATTGAACTTAGGACTTTTAGGACACCAGATCTACACTCTTACTCACTACCTTGCATAGACTAATTACTAAAAAGGAGATATTTTCTATCTGACTTGAAGGTCATAAACACATTTAACTGAAGAATTTTAAAATTTTATCTTCCAAGGAGAAAAAAAAAATCTTATTGAATACTTACAGAGCTTAAAATAATTGAGTAAGAAGAAATTTTTGCAATTATTTTTCAGGGAACTCTTACAACATTTTCTTTCTGAAAAAGTAAACTCTATAATTTTACTTCAACTCTTGCTGATCTTCCCATTTTGCCTTTCTTCTGTCTTTGAGAGTATGAATTTCTGTGGAATTTAGAGTGGTTATAAGTGACAATCAGGGACACATACGTACTATGTGTTTAATTTTAGAGAGCATACTCAATTATTTTGCATACTTCGTTGTTAAAACTAGTTCTAGTAGAGTTTAATAAATTAAATCATTATTTGTCTACCACACAGTTATACTTATTAGAATTCCAGAGTTTTAAAAAGGTATAGCAGAACATTATTGCTCTTAAAATCATAAACATGAATGATCAATGTCAGAGATTGTAGAGTTGGGTATAAAAAATACATCTACCTACATTTATTTTTTATCCCATACCCAAATTAGCTACTGTTTTTTTAATTTAGTTTCATTATATCCTAAAACCAGATTTTTCATTTTGAGTCCATGGTATTTCAAAAGTACTTTTGGGGATTAGGGCAGGTCCAACAACATAATTGGGAGGAGAGGAGCACCTTTTATAAAACCCCATCTCCTACTGATCAGTAACTCAACGTTTTCTATTAGTGCTTAACAGAATCAAAATTTTTTCGCTTTCATTTTTTTCAGTCATTACCTAATAGGATATGAGGTACATGAAGGCAGAAACTTTGTTTGTCTATTCCTTGCTGTATCCCCAAAATCTAGTAAAAAACTTGAATCATAGTAAGTACTTAATATACGTCAGTAATTGATCAACAGACTGGCAGAATGTATGGAGTACAGACTAAAGTAAGGGCTTGGCAGTAATGAATTTTGTACTGACAGAGGTGGGTGATCTGGTACTGTGATAGGACTTGTCTTCTCAAGGAATCATACTGGAACAGCCTGAGCAGTACCCTGTAGGAAATGTACACACAATTTGTCATTTATTGTCTCTGTAACTGGAATAAAACTAGCATAAATAGAGTTAGAGTAGGGACTTTTTGCAAAAACCTAATCAAATAATAAAACTGTAGTTCAGTGGAAATTGATTTCACAAAAAACAGAAAAAATGGATAATATTTATATCTTGATTGATGCACACAACAACTCAAGTTATGATGTAGTATTTTTTAAAAAAGAAAGAAAAAATAAAAGACCTGAAATACATGAAATAAGTCTGTAAATCTAACTACCAGATTAGGAAAAAAATGCAAGGATAGAAGAACATTTAAAATGATATCCCCTGGGATAAAATTAGCAAAATCCAGAATGTGGGAACACTACAGGAAAAGTCATCCAGTAACCTTAATAAATAAATTAAAATAAACAAAGAGAAAAAGAGGGAAAGAAACATATATGTTAAAGAGCTTTACTAGATTTAGCCAAATGCTGATGTGTGAACCTTCTTTGGATACAGCTGGAAAAATTTGAACTCTGACAGCATATCTTATTTTATTAATGACTTACATTATGTTTTTAGTTTTAAAATATTACTATACTGAACACCACCACCACCTTGGACCTACTGAGCAGGTGCAAGGACCAAAGCCTTAACAGAGCATGCACCCATGATGCAACCAGGAAGAACAGAATGGACCACCTCCAGAGGCTCAAAATGCTAAAGCTTGCCTGCACCCCTTAACTCGTTTCCCTATGAAGTATCCTGAATTGCTCCCCTCAGGGGGACTAGCTTTCTTGTAGTTAACCCCTTTATGCATAAGTCTATCACCTCTTTTAATAAAGCATGATTTGCTTTACTGTTGGGTTCATTGTTCATTTCTATGATTTGGGGACCCAGGAGCCTAATTCAGAACACTTTCAGTAAGCCATATAACACTAGGTACCCACCAAAAGCTGATTTTTATTGAAGGTTGTTCCCCAGCGGAGTCATGCACAGTATTTTAATAATAAATAGTCTTGCACATTGCCCAAGAGAGCAGAGGTATTGTCTTCTTTTCCTCCACAACATCTTAACACCTTTGAAAGAATGCTGGCACGTAGTAGGTGAAAGAAAGTGAGCTGAAGCACCGGTACTGATCAAGCTTTAATAAAGGAAAGGAATCTGCCGGGTTGTGCTCAAAGTAGAGGGCACCCTGGGGCTGCCCTCAAAATGTAGGACAGCACCAGATGTGGGAATGAGAGAGCTTATATAGGGCACCAAGGGCTGGCTGATACCATCAAGGAGGGCTATTATGCTAATGCAAAGCAATGCGACCAGGGTGAAGAACTGTGCTCTTGCAGAAGCAAAAGGGTTTCTGTTTTTCCGAAGCCACGAGGCTTCTCATAAGGGGAAGTGGGGAGGGGTTTGGTGCTGGAGTGGAAAACATGGCTATTTTGTGCTTATTGTGTGCACAATCGCACCGGTCACATCCAAGATCCATCAGTAGGTTCTTGAGAAATGTTTGTCAAATAGCTGCATAAATTGAAAAATAAATGAAGTTTCTCATCAACAGTAAGCATGGAACTACTGCCAAGTTTAGTGGCAAATCAGTCTTGTGTTAGAGGTAGGGTATGTAGTGACCAATGTTGGGGTACTTCCCCAAAATATGGTGCTTTGGCATTCTGAGAGTTTCAAAAATTGGAAGGCCTCAGAAATACAGAAATAAGCCTTACAACCAAAGATTCTTTCTTACCCTCCTCATTCCCTCTCTGATCCTCATTCTAAAGCACAGGGGGGGACTCTTTCTGGAATTTACTTATCAGATTAAGAAAGCTTCTTTCCAAAAGAAATGCATTTATACTAAGACTTCCCACCTATCCCCTTCCTAAAAATATCATTAGATAACCAGGAAAGATTAACTATCATCAGAGAAGAGACTTGAAGTCATCACCATGCCCAGACAATTTTTGTTTCCTGAGGGTACCTCCAAAAAATAACCTGTGAGGCTTTATCTGCATGATAAGACAGCCTTTGTCAGAACTCTTGACCCTCACTTCCTGCCTCTTCCCCAGAGCTCAGAAGAACTTTGTCCCAGGCCCTTGTTCTTTGGACTCATTCATTTCCCCTAAAAGTCATTTACTCCTACACTCCCCATTTCTCCTTCCCCTATAAAAAGGGAATATAAGCATCTGTACCTATTGGCTTATTGGGTAATCATTCTCATGCAATTCCTTGCTATGTGCATTAAAATAAACTTATATGCTTTTTTTCCCCTCCTATTAATTTGCTTTTTGTCAGCTTATTTTCAGTGAACCTTCAGAGGGTGAAGGGAAAAGCTTTCCCTCTTCACCCCCACCTCTAATAACTGATATAAGGAGAATTAGGAGCATAAGTTAAATATTGTTGCATGCAAACCACTCAAAACTTAATGGCTTAAAACAAAAACTTACTGCTCACAAGTCTACAGTTCAGCTGGGTTTGTTTGTATAAACAGAGTTAAGTTATCAACTTCACTAAATTTAAAAGTGATACAAAACTTTTATCTAAGATAGTAATCATATTTCAATTTTGTAATTTGACTTAATGTTCTTCATTGTATTTGTTTCCATCCAGTACCTGATGTCTTAACTGTCATGCCTCCTGTGTCTATTTTCATTTGGAAATGTTCACAGCCTTTTTGCTTGTATGATACTGATATAATTGAAGAATACAGTCTATTTGGGATCTGTCTACTGTTTTCTCATAATGAGATTCAGTTTATGCATTTCCACCCAGAATACTTTCAAAGAGTTGCTTTGTCTTTATTAGGATATCACATCTGGAAGTTTTCGATGTCCATCTGTGGTTCATTGATGATTTTATTATTGGTTGCCTGTTCAATTTCTCCACTTTATTCTTACTATTTATTTTCCTTACAACCAATTAGTCATCTATGTAGAATGTATCAGGGTTTGATTATTTTATCTTCTTAGTAAATTGCTCCTTTTATTATTATGTAATATTACTCCTTATTACTTTTGATATTTTGCCTCAAGCTCTATTTTTATCCCAACATATTTTTATTACATAGGATTTAGTTAATTTATTATTGTTTGGTTCGTGGATGGAGAGATGAATTGATTTGTTAGTGTATCCACTATATATATTTTCTTTATTTTGAAACTTTTCCTTTATTTGTGTACAAACCTGTCTCTTGCAAGCAACATTTAGTCAAATTTTATCTTTGTCCAATCTGAGAATGTTTTCTTAACTAGTTGATTAATTACATTTGTTAACTTCAAAGTTCCTACCATATTTCTAATTTGTCCTTTCTGTTTACCACCCACTTTGTTTACCTTTTTTCTTCTTTCCCGACTTTTCCTAAATTTTGTGTTCTGTATATTCTCCCCTTTCACTTTCTTCATAACTCATTATACACTGTAGACCACACGACTCTTTTTAGTGGCTATGAGTTAAAATCCTACAGACATAACTATTAATTTTAATTACTACGTGAAAAGTAATTTGCTACTTTTGTCATCATCACAAACACAACTTAAATATTCTCAAGCTTTATCTGCCAGGGAAAAACCTCTTTCATACTCATCCCCATCTTGTCATCTTTTAAAAATATTAAACAATTTTTAAATTGTGCTTATCTTGGGGCCGGCCCGGTGGCGCACTGCTACAGTGCGCCACTTGGGAGCACGGCGGCACTCCCGCCGAGGGTTCGGATCCCACATACAGACCGGCCGCTCACTGGCTGAGCGAGGGGCGGGTGCAACACCGAGGGTTGTGATCCCGTTGCCGGTCCCGGTCCGGTACGGGTGCGACACTGAGGGTTGCGATCCGTTGCTGGTCACGAAAAAAGACAAAAAGGAAAAGAAAAAAAAAATTGTGCTTATCTTGTCATTTTTGACTACAGCTTTAGTTTTAACACAAAAACAAAATTTCTTAATACTAGATATCTACATGCTTTCTAGAATTTTATGTTTGAAGCCTCATTTTACATGGGAAGTTTTTCTTTTGTTTCCTTCTGTCTCTTTCTGAGCCTTCCTCTCTTCTTCCTTCCTCTTTGTGTAAGGATTTTGCCATTATTACCAAGTCCCAGTTCAAAACCAGATCTTTTTAAAGACATTTTTTTAAAAAATGGTGCTTTTAGGGAATATAGGTCCACTCACAAATCTAGTTGGTAGCTTGATGCAGTTCCGTTCACAAAGCTGAGTCTTTATCATCCATGGGCCCCTAGTTATAATTTACAGCAGAGATTGGTTTCAAGATCCTTCCAGAAATAGGAATGCTTCACTTTGCTTCCTGAATTTAGCTAGTGATTAAGGCTATTTTAGGGAACACTTTTAGTCCTTGCTACCAGGTAAAAGCCACATTTCTAGCTGCCAGTGACTGGCTTCAGATTGTGAGCCTGCAGATTAATAGCTTTAGTCCTAATTATTTCTTGCCACTTTTATATCTGTTCAATTTCTGTCTGTCTCTGAATCCAGCTGTGCCATTTTTTTATTATATAAACTCAGCATTATAATCACTAGCTATATGGTCATTATAAAGACTAGTTATACTAGTTGTCCTTTAGACTTCTACTTTTCACTTGGATCTTGGATACTTAGCTCCTGGGTTTTTAATCACCCTTTGGTAAATGCCACAAATTTGCTCTGAGCCCCAAAGCTAGCTTCTAAAGCCAACACATTTTTCTTGGTTTCGGTAAACAGAAAGGATTTGTTAATTCTATAATTCTGGCCTCTCAGAAAATGTCAGGGGTTTTTTGACAGGCATTTCCAAAGAGACCAGAACTATCAATTGCCTTGTTATTTTAGTTGAAATTTCTTTAATTGGCAATCATTTCTATTATTCCTATGAATAGCAAATTGCCTAAAGTCTTTTGAAAAAGAGTAATGAAGGTCTTTTGCATGTGAAAGAGTTATCATCTTACACATTTTTTCTTCCAGAATGATTGAACTGAAATTTGTTAGCAGTAAGAATTTAATGGCCAATTATTCTAAGCAATTATGTTTTATTTTCTTTCCTCTCAAAGACTCTATATCATAGTGTGGTAAGAATAGTCATTTGCTTTTGTTTGTTTTTTTCTTTTCTTGCTGACTGGTTCTATTCTTTTTTGTTCACTAATTCCCTAATATTTAAATGTGTATTAATAGTTGGATTTACATGAGGGGTTTTGTTTTGTTTCGTTTCTGCCTGTCAGGCCCGCCGTTGGCCGACCCGAACAGCCCTAGCCTCGTTCCTTTCAGTGGGTGAGCAAACGGCCCAGATTCCTCTTTCCCTCCTGTCCCCTTTGGAAGGAGACGGGGGAAGAGAGCTGTGAAGAGAGGTGAGCACACCGCTGGCCCCAACCAGCCCGGTTTAAAGGACACTCAGACGTGGCGGGGGTTCTGTCGAAGCAGTTCCGTTCATTATAACACAAGCACTTGCTTTTAAAGGCAAATAGGGAAGGCAGGTTTTTTACATCCTCCAATCAGCTTAAGGGTTCCTGTCTCAATGCCTATCTATTGCAATCACACAGTCTTCACGAGTGCGGCCAATAAGGGCTAAGGCAAAGTTCCCGCAGACATTCCCACCCTACTTCCTCCCGGTGCTGTCTTAGGCTTCCACATTAATCCACTTGTAATGTCACTTAAAGTGGTGTTAGTTTTTAAAGGCCCGACATCTGCCATATGCAGTGATACTTCTTATCCAATGCTGTTAAAAGGCAGGTTACTTAGGACATTTAATGGAAGACTGTATTGGCACACAGGACCCATGTGTGCAGATTGGTTGATTAAATTAACTAAACAAAACCTAGCTGAGAACATAGTTTGTAGGAATTAGACACAGAGTGGGAGAGTTTGTATTAAGAGCTTGAGCAAGGTACAAAAAGAATTCTGTCCTATTACAGTATAGTCATGGGACTAAAGGAAATGTCATACAGCTTGGATTTGTTGGAAAGTTAGTGAGTCTAAGAGATAAATGACAAAAAGGAGGAAGGAAAGTTCCCAAGTTCATCCGGGCATAACGAGAAGTAAATAATTTCCTTCAGAATTTGTCAGGGTCTGTCTACTGAAGATTACAATTTCATATGGTTTGGGGTCTTATTTATGATATTATATGTAAATTTTTTATAAAAATGGAAATTTTTGCTTACAATTTGCATAAGACTTGAAATTATTAGTGCATCAGTAACAATAATATGCTAGCTTAAAGTGATCGAGTATTTATTGTGTACAAGGCCCTATGCTCAGCTCTTTACATATATACATACCTACCTAATGATCTAAGTACTCTGACAAAACATCTAATAGACGACTAGGTCAGAATTTCATCCTAGGTCTGTGTGCAAGAGCTGTTTCCTCAACCTCTGCTACCATTTTTGTAAGAACTTTCTTCACGTATTCATGGTGGTGTCCTTTGTGGCCTTGTTGGAACTCTGTGACTCTGCTTATCTAGATATAGCAGTTTGGATCTTGGGTGAACATCTGAGAATAAGGAATTAATAGTTGTTGGCACTGGAGTGGGGAGGCCACGTAGCCTTAGGGTTAGAAAAGCATTTCCTATCATATATTTGGAGAGTCAGAAAGGGTGAGTGACTTGAGAAGAGAGGAGGAGTTGTCACTTGTACTATCCTGGACACATGTCCCTTATCATGGTAGTAAATTATCCAGGTAGGCTGCCTTCATTGTCTCCCTGGGGAAATTTGCACCTCCAGGCAAAGAGATGTTGCCAGACTGGCTGCAGCAAAAAGTGTGAGTAAGAGAGAAAGAGCTAACTCCCCAGAGAAGAATCCAGCTCCAGATGGGCTGCCCAGAGAATTGATCGGACCTGAATCTGACTGACATAGGGAGTCAAAGTCTGCCAAGGAAGACGGAGCAGCGTCCAACAAATATCACAACAGCTAATTTGAGATACCAGGTATTTAGACACTGGGGAAACCCTATCAGCCCATCTCTGATGAATGCTTTAATAATTTAAACACTTAATAACAACACTGAGATTTCCATGGTGATGAAGGTGATGCATATAAAATACACCTTGGCAACCATCTCTTAGAGTTATCCCAGCCCAGCCCAATCCATCTGCTAGAGATAGTGACAACAGTGGTAAGATTGTGATTTAAAAAGTCAAAGGGGAATTTTATGAAAATCACTGTAAAATATTTGGTCATGAACAGCCATCATGTGATATTAAAAATACCATTAATACTAATTATTAACACAAAAGCACCAAACACAAAAATGGACAGATTTTGCCAAGAACACTATTCAGTTTTGAAATCTTGTGAGATCTATTGTCTCAGATTTGTAGGGTGCTGTCCCTACCAAAACCATGAATATTTTATTAATATTAGAGAAAATGAAGGGAGGATACTTTCAAGCTTTTTAAATTGTGAAATAAATCACATACACAGGAAAGTACATAAAATAAATTTATGCTTTAACAAATAGTTACAGTGGTCCATAAACATAACATTTTCAGCATTCTATAGGCCTTATACCCATAGTAAGTACCTCTTCCCCACCAGAGATAACCACTGTGTTGAACTTGCTTTTCTTAGTAGTTGTAGTAATTATGCATGAACTCTTAAAGATACAGTTTAGTTTTATATTTTAAAAACTTTATATAAAAGTGATATATTTACTATACTTACTTCTTTAACTCAACATTACTTTTAAGATTTGAGGAAGATGTAGTGATATGTTTATTATTTACTATGTTACTGTAGTGAACCGTCAAACCAAAGTGTGGTGTTGAAAAGCCAACTGAGACATAAATTTATTCCAAAAAAAAAAAAAAGTGGGAGTAGAGGAAGGGAGCTCTGTACTATACATCTCTCATTTTATAAGGTGTGGTGATTGCCATTGCAAAACTTAACATGATGACAGAATCCACATTTATGAATACATTTTTTAATAGCTTGTCTCCCATATAGCAATGTAATTGTCTTTAAGCAAAAATTGGAGTGAAGGTTTTTTTAGATCTCAAAGAAGATCCCTCACCTCCTACTTCCTGCTATTTAATTGTTATTTGCACTTGTTTGAATAGGGTACCAACTGTTTTGGATGGAGATACCCAATATCAGATTCATCAGAGTCCTTCCAGTACCTGCTAGGTATAAAAAATTTTGCACATGTAATGCTTGCATATACAACTTGTTTTTCTCCTGATCTCTCCAGTTTATGAATATTAAGGAGTCACAGTTTTAGTAATAATTTCATTCGTGTAACACTCACCGTACTTTTTCACACAAGATCCAGTCCATGATTTCTGGGAAGTATCCTGAAGTATTTCCTGAGGTATCACCCTTACAAACAAATCTCCTGCTGAGCAATAGCCCCTTTCTATTCTGCTAAGATGAAGCAAAGACAAGCATCAAATTTATGGTGAAGCTTGGGTGAAAGAATGGTGAAATCATTGATGCTTTACAAAAAGTCTATGGGGACAATACCCCAAAGAAATCATTAGTTCACAAGTGGATAACTCATTTTAAGAAGGGAGGAGATAATGTTGAAGATGAAGCTTGCAGTGGCAGACCATCTACATCAATTTGCAAGAAAAAAATTAATCTGGTTTGTGTTCTAATTGAAGAGGACTGACAATTAACAACAGAACAATAACCAGCACCACAGATATCACAATTGTGGCTGACAACATTTACAATTGAGCAAACCTTCCACCCAATGGGTGCAAAACTGCTACGCCCAGGTCAGCTACAGAAAGGTCACAGCTTTCAACAGAAATTTTAAACAAGTGGGATCAAGATCCTGAAGCACTTCTTCAAAGAACTATAACAGGATATGAAGCATGGCTTTACTTGTATGATCCTGAAAACAAAACACAATAAAAGCCATGGCTAACGAGAGGTGGAAGTGGTCCAGGCAAAACAAAAGTGGACTGGTCAAGATCAAAGGTCATGGTAACAGTTTTTTGAGATGCCCAAGATGATTCATTTTGCTTGTTGACTTACTGAAGGTCCAAAGAATAACAACATTTGCTTATTATGAGAGTGTTTTAAGAAAGTTAAGGCTTTAGCAGGAAAACACCTGGGAAAGCTTCACCAGAAAGGCCCTCTCCACCATGACTATGCTCCTGCTCATTTCTCTCATCAAACAAGGGCAATTTTGCAAGAGTTTCAATGGGAAATCATTAGGCATCCATTGTACAGTCCTGCTTTGGCCATTTCTGACTTCTTTTTGTTTTTCAATCTTAAAAAATGTTTAAATGGCACCCACTTCACTTCAGTCAATAATTTTAAAAAGACTGCATGGACATGGTTAAATTCCCAGGACTCCTAGTTCTTTAGGGATAGACTAAATGATTGGTATCATCACTTTTAAAAGTTTCTTGAACTTGGTGGAACTTATGTTCAGAAATAAAGTTCATATTTTATATTTTTATTTTTTAATTCTATTTTTCCATAGACTTTTCGAAGTCCCCTGATTGTGTGCATACTCATTGTATTTTTCATACTACACAAAGTTCTGAAAGGAAGACCAGAAATTCCTGTGTTAACTAAAATACAAAGCTGAAGTTCAAATCAAAACATTTATTTTTCATTGGCTTTTTTTTTTCCAGCCAACAACATTGTGTTGCCATACAGAACTCATGAAAGAACATAGAGCAAATGATGGGAGGAGAGTAGCATTCTTTATCTTTATTGTTAATAAATAGCCAACTGCTTATTTAAACTCTCTTTTGATTTAATACCTGGAATAGGTGGCTTTTAAAAATGATTCCTATAGACAAACCTCTTAGAATTGCTAACTGTTGTCTTGGAATTAATATGTCAATAACACAAAATGAATTTTTCTAATGCCAGATGTCCTTAGGAGCTGACTGACAGAAGCCTAAACATTTTAAATTATGTAATTTAATTGCATCAGTCAAATTGCTTGTGCTCTGGTAAAATAAGTACCTCACCTCAATGACACAGAACAGTTTATTAATGGCTCCCTGAACTAAGAAATTTAATGTAATTCAGTAGAATACAGTGAAACACTACTTGGGCTTAACAGTGGTTATTTTAAATGGCTAAATTAAATGAAATGGAATAGCATAATTGCAAGCCAAGTTTCAACTCATGTTTTATGTGCTCTAAAATCATTTTAGGTAATTATGATAAAAACTGTCACAAGCATAGGTACATGTGGTGCTTGTAATAATTTACCATCTGATACATAGATATGTTATGAAAGAAAAACATATTTGTTTCATTCCTCCTTAAAAAAGTATTTCTGAATTTAGGGCAATAAATCTTTTGCATGCAGCAAGCCATTATAATTCCACATTTCCCTGCAAGATTCTTCTTGAACTCAAAAATTAATGTTAGGGGAATAATTTTTGCAAGATTTTTATTCTTAATTTCAAAATTTAAGATTTGGAAGGGAGTTCAATAATCACCATAGCAAATAAACTCATATTAGGTATGAAAATAAAACATCCAATGTGAATAAGTGAGTTGCCTAAGGTTGTACACCTCACAAGTATTATGGTTTTCAGACTTGAAAAATATATATCCAAATTTAACAGGGACAGTCCTGGTTTAGATGATCTGCTCTTAGACAAGATTATTCTGGAGTTATATCTCTCTCAGTCAGGCAACTTATTTTGATATTGGTTTTTCTTATGAACTATTCTCTTTTCATTATGCCTGAGCCTTCGCTTCAGTTTCCAGAGCTTTATGATTTAGTGCATGAAATTCAGATTCTTCTAACTTAGGTTGCATCACTTACTAGCTCTGTGGCCTTGATCAAGTTACTTAATTATTTATGTCTTAGTTTTCTGTTATGATAAACGGAAATGTTAATGGATTTGAAGATTGACACCACCTGTGCCTGAGATGTGATGGCCAGATCCATACCGGCAGCATGTCCATTACCATTTGCTTTGTATCCCATGAATATTCATAACCAATAAAAACAAAACCAGACATTTTTTAAAAAAAGATTTGAAGATTAAGTAAATTAATGTATGTAAAGCATTTAGCACAGAGCCTGGAAAATGACAAATAGTAAACAATTCAACAGTACTGTAATTATAATCATCATGATGATCTTCATCATTAACATCATCATATATTTTTCCTTATGTAGCATTTCCAACTAAATGTTTCACAGCCATTTATCGCCTTTCTTTTGAAACACACATTAAAAAAATATATACCTCTGAGTTGTGTTAATAGCAACATAATCCTCACAATTTGGGAGTCATTAGGTGCCTCTTCCTTTTCCCCAAATCTTTTTTATTTTATTTTATTTTATTTTGTCGATATACAATGTGGTTGATTATTGTGACCCATTACCGAAAACTGCCTTCCTCCTCCCTCTCCTCCCTCCCTCCCAACAATGTCCTTTCTGTTCGCTTGTCGTATCAACGTCAAGGAACTGTAGTTGTTATGTCTTCTTCCCCCTGCCCCCAGTTAAGCATACATTATACGAAGTTATACGACTTTTGTTTGTTTTTTTCTTTTCTTGCTGACTGGTTCTATTCTTTTTTGTTCACTAATTCCCTAATATTTAAATGTGTATTAATAGTTGGATTTACATGAGGGGTTTTGTTTTGTTTCGTTTCTGCCTGTCAGGCCCGCCGTTGGCCGACCCGAACAGCCCTAGCCTCGTTCCTTTCAGTGGGTGAGCAAACGGCCCAGATTCCTCTTTCCCTCCTGTCCCCTTTGGAAGGAGACGGGGGAAGAGAGCTGTGAAGAGAGGTGAGCACACCGCTGGCCCCAACCAGCCCGGTTTAAAGGACACTCAGACGTGGCGGGGGTTCTGTCGAAGCAGTTCCGTTCATTATAACACAAGCACTTGCTTTTAAAGGCAAATAGGGAAGGCAGGTTTTTTACATCCTCCAATCA